>NC_091285.1:621539158-621711658 GCF_032444005.1 Ranitomeya imitator | reverse complement strand
GGAAAACTAATCAAATTTGCGGACAATAGAAAGCTAGGAGGCCTAACTAACACTAGAGAAGACAGAAATGATTCAGAAGGATCTAGATGAGCTTGAACAATGGGCAGCGACTAATAAAATGGTATTTAACAGGAGATAATGCAATATTCTACATCTGGGCAAGAAAAACGAAAATTACATCTTTAGAATAGAAGGAACAGAACTAAGCAACAGAACGTGTGAAAAAGACCTGGGTATACTAATTGATCACAGACTGCACATGAGTCAACAGTGTGACGCAGCAGCAAAAAGGCAAACAGTTCAAGGATGTATTAAGAGAAGCATACAGTCTAGAGCAAGTTCAGAGAAGAGCTATCAGGATGGTGAGTGGATTGCAAAGTATGTCCTAAGAGAAACTGTTAAAGGATCTGGGAATATTTAGCTTGCAAAAAAAGGCTAAGAGGAGACTTAATAGCTGAAGGGATGTCACAGTGTAGAGGGATCATCATTCTCATTTGCACATGGAAACATGAGAAGCAATGGAAAGAAACTGAAAAAGAAGATACAGACTAGATATTAGAAAACCTTTTTGACAATGAGGGTGATCAATGAGTGGAACAGGCTGCCACGAGAGGTGGCGAGTTCTCCTTCAATGGAAGTCTTCAAACAGAGGCTGGACAGATATCTGTCTGAGATGGTTTAGTGAATCCTGCATTGAGCATGGGGGGGTTGGACACGATGACCCTGGAGGTCCCTTCCAACTCTAACATTCTACGATTCTATGAACCTCTGACGGGGCCATTGCGGGTTCCACATCTATCCTGTTTTCAAGGCTTTAAAAATATACCCAACATTCTATGATTCTATGATCTTAGTTACCTGGAGAATCATGTAGCAGGGTCACAATGAACGCCGTAAAAACAAAACCCATAGAGCTATGATGGACTTGCATTTAACACTTCATACCACTTGGTCCCCTCCTCCCAACTTCGCAATGCATTGTATGATAAAATGTAGTTTTGATTTACACTATTCAATCAATTAAAAAGTTAAACATTTTTTTCTAACCTTTTTTGAACATTGTAACAAGGTTACATCAGAACACACAGTATTTCTCATTGCTCAATAATGCTGTCTGGCAAAGGTAACCCTGCCGTTTACATACCATGGGTCTAATAGAATAACCAAAACCATAAGACACCCATGTTGGGCACCAAATACCACATACTTTATTATGAGAGACTCCTCCTAATTACCTGGGAACTAGTGTCAGTCAAAAGGGAATCAAACCAAGGTTTCCATAACAGATTTTTGACAATTTTTATATACCACCCTCTCATAGGAAGCTGCAGTATTTACCATATTGACCCAGTGAGAAATTTGTTAGGGTCCATTCATCTCATGGCGATAGCCTTGTGGGCCAAAAACTTCCTAAGAAGTATGAAAAGGTAGTGAGGCCTGGTCTCCTCAAGAACGCCTAATAAACACACCTTAGGGCAAAGTGGTACAGGCGATCTCGATGAGGATAGCCATGACATCTTTCCAAAAGTCTGCAATAGGAGGGCAATACCACATCAGGTGTAAAAAATATTCTGCCTCTTCACCACACCTATAGCAATCTGCAGTGGTGGATCTACCCATGTAATATAACCTGCTAGGTGACAGGTAGCATTGATGGACTATATACATTTGGACTAGCTTGTTATTAATTGCCAGTGAAACGTATTGTGGGGAGGTCAAGGCCTTGCTCCAATCCTCCTCACGTGGAGAACAGTAATACCCTCCCTATTTGACCTCAACTAACAATGGTAATGAGGAGCATCTCCTGCTTAGTAACGGAGCATGAAAAAGATCAAACCTTTGGGTCCATGGCTCCTTAGAATCCTTATCAGGGGGTATGAGGATATGAGAGAATTTTCAATGTCTGGGAACTGGGTACTAAAGGCATTCCCAAGTTGCAGATACCTAAAGAAAGTGTCTGGAGAGTTGATAGAGTTGTTGACATTGATCAAAGGAAACAAGAACACCCTGGATATATACTTGTGCCAGTGTGTTGACCCCTAAATTCAACCAAAGCTGAAGATCTTGGGAATGTAGCAATTGGTGAAGAGCACTGTTATGCCATAAGGAGTACTCAGCTAGGGTGTCTGTTGTGAAAGGCAATTCCGTATCACAATGGACATGGAGGTCAGAGCACATACAGTGATCTGACAATAACCCAAAATAATAGAACGAGCTCTGAGACGTGGGAACTCTACAGACCGCAATCCCTGATCCTCTCCAAACACAACTAGAGGCAGCCGTGGATTGCGCCTAACGCTACCTATGCAACTCGGCACAGCCTGAGAAACTAACTAGCCTGAAGATAGAAAAAATAAGCCTACCTTGCCTCAGAGAAATACCCCAAAGGAAAAGGCAGCCCCCCACATGTAATGACTGTGAGTAAGATGAAAAGACAAACGTAGGGATGAAATAGATTCAGCAAAGTGAGGCCCGATATTCTAGACAGAACGAGG
This sequence comes from Ranitomeya imitator, assembly GCF_032444005.1. Taxonomy (NCBI): domain Eukaryota; kingdom Metazoa; phylum Chordata; class Amphibia; order Anura; family Dendrobatidae; genus Ranitomeya; species Ranitomeya imitator. The sequence continues at coordinate 621,709,163 of NC_091285.1, read as the reverse complement.
ATAGGAAAGATAACTTTGCGGTCTACACAAAACCCTAAAGAAAACCACGCAAAGGGGCAAAAAGACCCTCCGTACCGAACTAACGGCACGGAGGTACACCCTTTGCGTCCCAGAGCTTCCAGCAAAACAAATAGACAAGCTGGACAGAAAAAATAGCAACAAATAGCAAAGAAGCACTTAGCTATGCAGAGCAGCAGGCCACAGGAATGATCCAGAGAAACACAAGTCCAACACTGGAACATTGACAGGAAGCATGAATCAAAGCATTAGGTGGGGTTAAGTAGAGAAGCACCTAACGACCTCACCAGATCACCTGAGGGAGGAAACTCAGAAGCAGCAGTACCAGTTTCCTCCACAAACGGAAGCTCCCAGAGAGAATCAGCCGAAGTACCACTTGTAACCACAGGAGGGAGCTCTGCCACAGAATTCACAACAGGTGTCCTTGAATTGAAAACTTTTTGCTCTGTGTGCACACTTGAACCGAAAGTCTTTGAATTGGCAAGAAGGAGCTCGAGTATTGTTCTGGTGACTGCAAGACCGCCCATAGACTCTGAACACTCAAACAGGGCACAAGGTGGTGTTCAGAATTAGGCAAATTATCTGCTATCCAGTGTTGTAGAAAGCAAAGTTGGCCAAGACTGCAATGCACCTTCTGAAGCTTGGTCAAATGTAGAAGGGTCTTTTCAAGGTAGGTCCACTCAATCGAGTCAAAGGCCTTAGCAGCATCCAGAGATGACAAAGCCCAATCTTACGGTTCTTTCCAACCCAACGGTGCAATTACCTTCATTCTCATTAGATTATATAATGCAGACCGACCATGAATAAATTCGCACTGGTCCAGGTTAATAGTTTTGTGAACTACTTTGTCTATTTGCTAGAACTTTGGTCAATATTTTAGAAACTAAATTTAATAAAGCTATGGGTCTATAGGATACTAAAAGCCTCCCAAAGATTGTGTATCACCACCATATCGGCATTGTAGAAAGATTCTGGTACAAAGCTTTCTACCCGTGAGGAATTCCGTACTTTAAGAAGCTGAGGAGCCAGTTGATCTAAATATCTTAGGCTTCAGTGATAGATAGGATTTTAAATTTGTACTATAAAGGAGGACATAGTTGCGCCCCATTGCACATAATGGTACCTGCCTCCGGTATGCTAACAAGTGATGAATGAAAATGGACCGGTAAGCATCGCTCAGTAATATTATCTAATGCTTTGCTGAAAAGGTTTAGGTCACCTGAATAGCTTGCCTGTTGCGAGCGATTACAGGGCTTATTAATCATTGCAGACAACTGGGTATTTACATAGCAGCTTGTCGTTTTATCTTGTGCAATAGATTGGTTTGGCTTCGGAAAGACTGAGCAAATAAAATACTCCGACTGATAGCAGAAAGAACTCCGAACATGGGAGCCGCCGATAAACCGCAGGCTCCGACACGTGCGCCTCAGATCTTACAAACACAAAGATCACCCAGGAACTGAACCACTGCCGGCATCTCCTCGTACCTCACTTTGGCCACTGAACTTTCAAACAACTCTCCGACGGGGCAAATTTTCATTTTTGAACTTCAGTTGTTTGTTTGTTTTTTTTTTTTACTTCAGAGTCAAAATTTTTTACTTTAGCATCTACATAACGGTATAAAAGGAATCTTTATTGCGTGACGGGTCGTAGCTTGAATGACACTATTCACTTTACTATAAAACGTACTGGAAATGGAAAAGAACAAAAAATAAAAATCCCACTCTCCTAGAGAGCAATTGAAGGGTATTTAAGTGGTTAACCAGCAGTGACCAGAGGTCAGCTCTGATCAATGCGACTAGAGGCCGGTGCTGGCTGTATAACACAGCCGCCACCTGCCGGGTAAGGTGTGGACTCAGTTTCTGAGCCAGCAAACTAATTTAGAATGTGCTAGTACATCCTCTTAAGGGTTAATGGATAATGCAACGAATAGAGAATCTGAAAATTGCTTTATTCATAAATAATGTATTACACACCCCCACCCAAAAAAAAAAGTATCAGTCCAAAGTGCCGGCCACTAGGTGTCTCCCTTCTACCTGGAGTGCTGTCCCCTGCCTGTTGTAAAGTGTAATCTGTCTCTTGCGGCAGAGAAGAGGGTTACAAGAAGTGAGGGCAGGTAGTCATCTCTTCTCTCTTGCTTCCCTGTCTGTACAACTGCATACAGGCATAACAGAGGCAGAGTTTGGGTCAGGCAAGTTATTGGACCATCACTGGAGCAATACATGAGGGAAAGAAAGTTCCAGTGCCTATAGTGCAGGCAGCATGTTACTGAAGATCAGTTCACAAAAAAAAAAAAAAATAAATAAATAAAGAGGAGCTGGCTTGTTACAGAGCATCCGGGCAGATGTTACAGCATAGTGGATGAGATTTCCAGAAATCCCATGTCTACTATGCGTCCATAGTCACCTGCAGATCACTTGCTGACACTGACATGCGGTGCGTCTTTCAAAACCGCAGCACATCAAATTCACCAATTCACCAACAGAACCTCCTGGAAACGATAATCCGCATGGTTCAGTGAACACATGCAGATTTACCTGCGTTCAATATACGGCAGCGCTTTGTACGCTGCATCCAAAGCGCAGCCAATGCCGGATCGTGGGCGCCCGGCCTTAGAATCCGGGCAGTTCCTGGACATATTGGACTCGTAGGCCCACACTAACAGATTTACCTTCTTCAGGAGCATGATGGCTACAGACCATGCTTTCCCACAGTGTTTGTGCAAAAGGACAGGTAGAATTTAAAGTCACAGCTCCAACATAAGTACACAATGAAGACTTGGTGAAACGTATCTTTCCCACCCGAGGCCGTTCTTTTTTTCCCTAATGAAGAAGGTACGCTCAGCCAAGTCAGCCAGGCATGCAGGGCCAGCAGGGAGCTGTTGGGGCTATCAGCCATTTATGCACTTTGCCAGCATAATTACCGCAATCCCCAGCCTGGCGTGATCTCCAGAGATTTCCCATATATTACATGCACTGCAGAGTGTCTCGCCTGTCTGACATATTTGCTATGTCATTATGAGTCTCGACTAAAACAGATCTGTTAACATTCAGGAACCTGACAATGTCTCTCCTCACATCAGCCTCACATGCCGTGTTAGCCTAGTTATCACTGCCCTGGTCATACCCGGCCTATGAATGGTCCCACCACCGCCTCATCTCCCCCTCTATCCTCCATCCAGAGCTTGTCCTTAACCAAGGTGGTCCTGGGACCCCTCACAGAACAAGAGGACTTCCAGCACCACTTCTACGCTGATGACAATTTTTGTTATGTCCTGTAAGATATATTACATATTCAGGAGCCCGTAGCTTTCTGGAAATTGGTGGGACAACCCATAAAAACCCCACCCACACCATGGCGTCCATCCAGATGTTTCTGAATTATAGGATGGCAAGTTGCCTAGAGCTGCAGGAGTCGCTGCACTACATGACAATCTAAAAATGAAAAACAGAAAAATCACATTGTATGATTTTTAAATTATTAAATTGCTTTTTATCGCATGAAATGAGTATCTGATCACCTACCAACCAGCAAGAATTCTGGCTCTCACAGACCTGTTCGTTTTTCTTTAAGAAGCCCACCTACTCTGCACTCATTCTCTGTATTAATTGCACCTGTTTGAACTCATTACCTGTATAAAAGACACTTCTCCACACACTCAATCACACTCTAACCTCTCCACCATGGCCAGGACCAAAGAGCTGTCCAAGAAAACCAGAGACAATATAGTAGTCCTGCACAAGGCTGAGATGGGCTACAGGACAACAGGCAAGCAGCTTGGTGAGAAGTAGTGATGAGCGAGTGTACTTGTTGCTTGGGTTTTCCAGAGCATGCTCGGGTGATCTCCGAGTATTTGTGACTGCTCGGAGATTTAGTTTTCCTTGCCGCAGCTGGGTGATTTACGGCTACTAAACAGCTTAATTACATGTGGGGATTCCCTAGCAACCAGGCAACCCCCATATGTAATCAAGCTGGCTAGTAGACTTAAATCATCCAGCTACGTCAAGGAAAACAATCTCTGAGAGGTCAAATACTCAGGGCACCCGAGCAACGAGTACACTAGCTCATCACTAGTGAGAAGACAACAACTGTTGGCACAATTATTAGAAAAAAGGAAGTAAACAAAAGACTATCAATCTTTCTTGGTCTGGGGCTCCATGCAAGGTCTCACCTCGTGGGGTAAGTAGGATTCTGAGAAAGGTCGAGGATATGCCCAGAACTACACTGGAGGACCTGGTCAATGACCTGAAGAGAGCTGGGACCACAGTCTCAAACATTACCATTAGTAACACACTATGCTGTCATGGATTAAGATCCTGCAGGGCACTCAAGGTCCCCCTGTTTACGCCAGCACATGTCCAGGCCCGCATGAAGTTCACCAATGACCAAGAAGTTTTATTTTTCTATTGTATCAAATACTTATTCCATGCCATAAACTGCAAATTAAGTAAAAATCTTTAAAAAAGTAGCAGGTCACATGAGGCATGAGCCTGTGGCTAACTCCGGTGCCCGATGCTGAAGAGAAATGAATATTCACTACATTCCACGCCCATGTGTGTGGAGGGCAGTGAATATTAATTTAACTTTAATAGCGGACATGCTGTTAGCCGCAGCAGCCGGCTTCCGGCAGCTGCCGGGCGTTCGCAAGTGCCCACTACTTAAGGGAATGAGTATTTACTGTTCTCCACTCCCATAGCTGGTACACGTGAAAGCCCAGCAGCTGCAGGAAGCCGGTGGCTGCGGCTAACACTGTGCCCGCTATTAAAGAGCAATGAATATTCACTGCCCTCCACGCCTAGAGTCCCGGCATGCAGAGCAGTGAGTATTCCGGCAGCTGTCCTTGGCTTATAAGCAGCACATGACGTTACTGCCTCAAGAACACCGTTCTCTCCTGGTTGTCCTATCTCTGACCGATCCTTCACTGTATCTTTTGCTGGTTCCTCCTCCTCTCACCTTCCCCTTACTGTTGGGGTTCCTCAAGGATCAGTCCTAGGCCCCTTCCTCTTCTCTTTGTATACTGCCCTTATTGGACAAACAATCAGTAGATTTGGTTTCCAGTACCATCTCTATGCTGATGACACCCAATTATGCACTTCTTCTCCTGTTATCACGCCAACCTTTTTAGAAAACACCAGTGATTGTCTTACCACTGTCTCTAACATCATGTCCTCCCTCTATCTGAAACTGAGCCTGTCAAAAACTGAACTCCTCGTGTTTTCTCCCTCTTAACCTACCTTTGCCTGACATTGCCATCTCTGTGTGCGGTTCCACCATTACTCCAAAGCAACATGCCCACTGCCTTGGGGTCATACTTGATTCCGAGCTTTCATTCACCTCCCCCCACATCCGATCACTGGCTCGCTCTTCTTATCTGCATCTCAAAAACATTTCTAGAATTCGCCCTTTTCTTACTTTCGACTCTGCAAAAACTCTTACTGTTTCACTTATTCATTCTCGTCTGGACTATTGTAACTCTCTACCAATCGGCCTCCCTCTTACCAAACTCCCCGCTCCAATCTGTCCTGAATGCTGCAGCCAGGATCATATTCCTCACCAACCGTTACACCGATGCCTCTACCTTGTGCCAGTCATTACACTGGTTACCCATCCACTCCAGAATCCAGTACAAAACTACTACTTCATCCACAAAGCACTCCATGGCTCAGCACCACCCTACATCTCTTCCCTGGTCTCAGTCTACCACCCTACCCGTGCCCTCCACTCATGACCTCAGGTTAGCATACTCAATAATCAGAACCTCCCACTCCCGTCTCCAAGACTTTACACATGCTGCGCCAATTCTTTGGAATGCACTACCCAGGTTAATAAGATCAATCCCCACAGTTTTAAGCGTGCCCTAAAAACTCATTTGTTCAGATTGGCCTACCGCCTCAACGCATTAACCTAACTATCCCTGTGTGGCCCATTAAAAAAAACAAAAAACACAATCAGGTTCCTCACATCATGTTCTCATACACTTTATGCAGTTAATAGCCTCTGTGTCTGTACTGCTACATACTTAGGCAGTTAACTGGTACATGCAGCTTTACATGAACACCTGAGCCTTACACTATGGCTGGTCCAACTAACTAAAGCAATTGTTACCATCCACCTCTCGTGTCTCCCCTTTTCCTCAGTTTGTAAGCTTGCGAGCAGGGCCCTCATTCCTCATGGTATCTATTTTGAACTGTGATTTCTGTTATGCTGTAATGTATTTTGTCTGTACAAGTCCCCTCTATAATTTGTAAAGCTCTGCGGAATATGTTGGCGCTATATAAATTATTATTATTATTATTATTATTATTATTCTGCCATGCAATGCTTACAAGCATAAATCAGCTGCTAGCATCAGAACAGGAAGACGCGAAGGAAGGCAAGTATAATGGTTTAGGTTTTTTAATGTTTTTCTAACGAAGCTATGCATACCAGGGTAGGAATTAGGGGGGCATGCATACCAGGGTAAGAATAAGGTAGGCATGCAATACCAGGGTAGGAAATAGGGGGAATGCATACCAGGGTAGGTGATACTGGCACAGAACTGACTGATTTTTTTGGTAATTTCCTCCTCTAAAAGCTAGGTGCGTCTTATGGTCCAACGCATCTTATAGTCTAAAAAATACATTATTTTCTTCACGCTATATTTGGTTGGTGGGGAGGAGGGTTGTGAACCACGTGATCAAGTTCAAGGGTCAATACTGTGTGTGGATGGGGCAGTACCAGAGATGAGCGGATCGATTTGTGGGACTCCTTTCTAGCGAACAAGTCAGTGGCAATCGACAGCTAGATGAGAGGAGCAGCATTTGATTTGTCAAGTCACACAGATTACTTTGCTCCAACCATGGCCAAACAAAAGGCGAGGACGCTGAAGGTAACAGATTTGAGGGCCTCTCATCTAGCTGCCACTTACTTGGACCGGAATACCACAAATCCATCCACGCATTTCTAGGCAGTACCAACCATGCAGGCACAACCACCACAGCCCCGCATTGTTATAATAAGCTGGGTGGAGGGTGGGGCGCCTCAGAAATTAGAGGTCCCCATTTACATTAAACTAATGTCATCCGTACATGCCTACATCAGCAGTGATAGCCTACAGTCTAATGTGTATGGGGGCCCTAGAAACATGATGTTGGGGTAGAAAAGCATCCGAGTTTGCCTAGGGTGCTCGAGCGACATGTTCGAGTCCCCGCAGCAGTTGGTTTCATGGCTGTTAGACAGCCAAAAAAATATGCGAGTATTGCCTGACAAAAACGGGCAATCCCTGTATGGCTTGTGGCTAACAGCTGAGAAGCTTCCTATGATATATTACCACTTGTCTGCACCCCTTTTATATGCACTAATATAATTGTAGTGCGCCGGTGCTTCTTGTTTGTAGTAACAGCTGAGAAGCGCGCGGGGACTTGAACATGTCACTCAAGCACCCGCGATACTCTGTGCATATCCGCTCTTCACGACTGCCTATCCTTTTGTTCTTGGCGAGATAGGCCACAGCTAGAGGAGTCTGACGGCAGCTCTCACAAAGCACAGCAGAACAAACGCTTGCGTGTATGGAAAAGTTGGGCGAGATACCAGACAGCCGAACAATTGAGCGAAACATCAGAAGTATCGTAACGTGTATGGAGGCCCTGAGTCTGCGTCAAACATTATATTATTATTATAATAAGGCTAAGCTATCAAGGTGTTAAGCCCACCATACACAATGGATAGCTGAGGGCCATCTGCCCGACCTTAGCGCGCTCATGTCAGAGCTGATACTGCGGTCTATCTGCCGGACTGCAAATGGATTGGCCATCAGAAGTCTGATGTGCTGGTTCCTTTTCCTGGCATCGGCCAAGGAGTCAGGAGACCCCACATGCACTTTAGACTGTCCACTCACCCCCGCTAATATTGGCACGCTTTTCGACTCTAGTCTAAGAAACCCTTTCAAGGTTAGGCCATGAACACTCAATTAAGGGGGTCCGAATACGCAAGAATTGGCAAAACTCGTTTTGTTATGGTTTTCATATAATAATCCACCCCAACTTATGGAAGTAAGTGGCTTTTCATGATCGGAGATTTGGTATCACAACCAAATAGCCCCAGGCATTTACTGAATGCTAGGACCCCCAGTTCCCAGGCCCAGAGCCGGTGTCATCTTTAATAGGTCTGTAAGAACCTTACCAACATGGATGTCATCTACTATATAAAACAGGGATGTAAGGATATTGCCCATAGGGACACTTTGGGGGGATTATAGGGTTCATAGATGACAGGAAACAACTTACTATAAAGATCTGATTCATCCAGGATCTCGGATTTGATGATTTCTTCTATGACATCTTCCAGGGTAACCAGCCCCATCACCTCGTAAAATGGGTCTCCTTCTCCGTCGTTGTTCACCTTCTGCACGATGGCCAAGTGAGACTTTCCTTCATGTAATCAACAGAAGAAAATCATAATGAACAGGTGTTCACCAAGTTGGTGTGATGCTAACGTACCACCTCTAAGCCTAACCACGGACCACCCAAGCCTTACAGGAGATCGCCGCTCACACCCCACCCCTGCCACATCCACACAAACCACATGGAAAGAATGAGGAGCTTCTGCCATAAACATCTCGCAATATCCAGTTCTTCCGAGAGATAATTACCATGTCGATTGTGCAATGTTCCCAGCTCCTATACAATGGGCACAGTGTACACGGGATGTAACCTCGGCTGCCAGTGCCAGGCAGGTAATTACACCATGACTGGTAATAAGGCATGGACAGCTCTGAAGCGCCCTTCACGGAGAACACTCGACTTTTGGACTGAGGAGGGAGGTGGATCTGTGTGTGCTCAAGGTCAATCTTCTGCATCAGACTAAACACAAACGTGATTTTTTATTATTATTACTGCACCCGTCTAGAGCAGATGCCAGCAACCTGCTACTCGCACAAAGACAAAGTCTATTGCGACCTTGGTAGCCGACGTGTTTGGATGAGCCATACTGGCACCAGAATAAAAGGGCTTTAACAATGAAAGGTTATCGTGAAGTAAGCACGCGCGTTTCACAATAATCCTGCAGTGTTAACAAGCTGTAGATCAGATGAACGAGCAAAAGGATCATTCATCAAGGTGAAAAACTTCTGTGCTGTATAAAAGATCAATGCTCTCGGCAGCACATCGTCCTGTGTAAACAGGACCTATGCTGCCGAGTAAAATGCTACACTATGCATACAGGTCATACAAGGTCAATTTTTAAGCAGAGTCTGCCTGTGTTAAAAGGTCATTAAAGGGCATCCGTGAGGATGAACCCTCCTCCCAAGAAGTTTATGTTGGCATGTAGGTCGTAGGAAGAAGAGTAACATAATAACTTTATATCTGTGATCTGATTTCCTATTCCAGAGAAATCCCTGTTTTTCTTAATATGTAAAGTGAACTGTTAAGATCTATGGGCCGGACATAGATCTCCCCGAGAATCTTATTTTAAATGAAAGGGGGCGTTGCCAGTATGAGACAATGACTGACAGTCTGCTCTCCTGATCTACATGTCTCACACTGGTGATGCCACCTTTCAATTAAAATAATCTCTGGAGGCAGATTATTGGGGAGATCAGTCCATATAAAAGGACCTTAAAAATCCCTGATCGCAATGGTCATCATATGGCCATGTCAGGGAGACACTGCAATTGTTGTGGGACCCTCCTACTGGCGGGAGCAGTGCCAATCTTGATACATTTACATTATCTTTGAGTACAAACTTTGGTCCCAATTCACCTAGACTGCTGTTGTTCACTGGTCTTGATGAGATGTGCTGGAGTCCGATGTTCGTGATTCAAGAAGGGGTGCATGCCTCTTCATAAATCAGGAGAGTCTGATAATTGGTGGGTGCCTATGTGCGCTAGGCCAGAAATCTTACTCTAGTCAGGGACTGGAGAGAGAGAGAGATCGATCGCTGGTGTATGGAACTCCATAGCCGGTCGTGAATTAGACGAGCTGTGGCATCACAAGTTGCACCTAGATTCCAGGACTTTTCAAAGCTTTTACAATAGAAGTCTGGAGTGAAAGCTTTGAAGAACAGGGTCCATTATGTGTGTTTGGTTTCTACCTTCCCATGGTTAAAGGGGTTGCCCATAAACATACATTTTATCATCCATCCTGTTGATGAGTTTGACGTCCGATTAGAGAGATCCCATCCGAATAGTGAAACGAGGGGTGGAAAGTTCCTCATGTGAATGGAGCAGTAGTGAGCATGTATGACCACCACCTCTATACACATGTGCGACCACTGTGGCTCCATTCATACGGAGACTTGGGGAGCCTCATTGCTGTGGACGGATAGCACAGCATTCATTAATACATATATTTTTTTCTTTTATAAGGTTTTTTTTTTTATAAATTACTTTTATATTTTAGTAGTAAAAAACCTCAGCACTTTGAAAAAAATAATTATATATTTGCTTTGAGTCACTAGTTTTTGAGACCTATATTTCTTTTTATTCTCCTACCCACCATCAATGGAGATATTTTGCCCCACATACGGTATGTTGGGAGGGGGGTTACTCTGCAGCAGGTAAACAGATTAGCAAAAAAGTGTCTGTAGAGAACCTCAGTAATTCGTAGATTAGCAAATTTTAGCCCAATTGTAAATTTCACAGATTAGCATTACGACTAGCCTGCCAACAACATATACTGGGTAAATCCATTGGAAATTTGCTTTTGGTGAATTTAAAAGAAGTTTTCCCACAAAAATAAACATTTATTTACATATAACGCATGTACTCGAATATAAGCCGAGATTTTCAGCCCATTTTTTTAGGCTAAAAGTGCCCCTCACGTCTTACACTCGATTCATTGTCCCAGGGGGTTGGCGGGGAGGGGGAGCGGTGGCTGTCACATCATACTCACCTGCTCCCGACGCGGTCTTTGCACTTCCCTGCTTCTCCGATGGTCTCCGGTGCCTGCAGCTTGTTCCTTTGTTCAGCGGTCACATGGTACCGCTCATTAAAGTAATGAATATGAACGCCACTCCACTCCCATAAGAGTAGAGCGCATATTCATTACTTTAATGAGCGGTACCATGTGACCACTGAACAAAGGAACAAGCTGCAGGCACAGGAGACCATCGGAGAAGCAGGGACTGCGCCAGGAGGGTGAGTATGACGGGGGAGGGTGAGACATGTGATATTCACCTTTCCCTGTTCCGCCGCCGCACTGTGTCTTCCGCATCCTCTGGCTGTGATGTTCAGTCAGAGGGTGCGATGACGTGGTTAGTGGAACGGAGACAGATGAACGGGGACAGGTGAATATCGCAAGTGCCGGGGGCCTGAGCCAGCGGCGACACCGGCACCAGACCCCCCAGCAACGAGAGGTGAGTTTTGTTTTGTTTTTTTAAATCGCAGCAGCAGCAATATATGGGGCATCTTATGGGGCCATCAATCTTTGTGCAGCATTATATGGGGCATAATGTTCTATGGAGCATCTTATGGGGCCATCAATCTTTGTGCAGCATTATATGGGGCATAATATTCTATGGAGAATCTTATGGGGCCATAATCAACCTTTGTGCAGCAATACTCGAGTCAATAAGTTTTCCCAGTTTTTTGTGGCAAAATTAGGAGTATCGGCTTACACTCGGGTCGGCTTATACTTGGGACCTCTTGGGTGGGGGGCCCATTCTGTAGCACAAATATAGATTCTATGCCCCATGGATTAATAAAGGACAGAGCACACACTGTACTCAGGTTGATGCCCCACCACACTGGTGGCCCTGATGACCTATTATATATCACCTATGCTATAGAAAAAAAACCCTCCTCCCCCATCATAAGCAAAAACTGCTTTTTTCTTAACAGTCCAAATATCAGGGCAGCTAGCGAAAACTTCAGAAACCTGAAGATCAAGTTTTCTATAACTGTCAACAAGAACTTAAAAAAAAATTTTGATCTCAAGGTCTTATTTTTCAAGTGATGTCACTTTTGAACTGAGGTTTTGTATTTTTCACTCAATTCTTATATATAAAATTTAAGGTGTTAGATCCGTGGGGGGTTCTGGAGTCATAACCACACTGATTTCATATCAATAGAAAAGGGATTAACCTCTTTAAACAACTTTCTATATAGGCCACTTTCTGTTGTAGAGTCTGGGCAACTCCTTCACATAGCAGTCTGTTCTGCTGACAGATTTCAACAGGATAGTGCTTTTGGAAAAAGAAAACACCTGTAATCTGCATGTGAGATCACACAAGCTCTGGAGAAAGCCACTACAGACACAGGAAGGGGCAGAATCAGAGATCTTATACAGTCCTCTGCATTAAATCGGGGTAAAGGGAATCACGCAGTGGCTGTATCAGGACGAGGACCTGTAGAACAATTCATGAATCATGATGTTAGGGGGACGAGAGCTGGTGCAGGCAGCAGCATCGTGGACGCAGACCTCCAATCTGGTCCCAAATACACATTCCCTTCACTGAACAGACGCCTACCCTTCTTGAACTCCTCCAGCACGGCGTCCAGCTTGGTGTCACTGAAGACAAAGTGGACCGGGTGACTGTAGAAACGTGTAATGGTGCTCAGAGGGGTGCAATCGTCAGGGTCGACAAAGGCCAAGTCTTTGACGTAGAGGATGTCCACAATGTTGAATCGCTCGTTCTCATACACGGGGATACGGGTGTAGCCGCTCTCCATGATGCTGGACATGGTGTTGAAGTCTAAAATGGCATCACTGCGCAGCATAAAGCAGTCCTCCACCTTGGTCATCACATCCTCCACCGTCTTTGTGCGCAGTTCTAGAGCCCCCTGAATGATGTTCATCTCTTCCCGGACAAGGCCGCTATATGGTTCTGTTACCTGAAACCAGATTGAGAAGACTTGGATTAGGTAGAGTTCATTTCAAAACTAATTTGCCAAAAATGAGCCACCTGGTTCATAACACTGCCAGACCTATCTCACCGACTGGTACCTGGGGGTCAGGAGGGGAGAAACAACTGTTATATGCACCATTGTGCCAATGGTCCCTACCAGTCTGTTTATTAGGCCTGCATCACATACATCCACGTGACCGCTGCAGCCAATCACAGGCCTAGGTAGTGACACCAATGTCCAGCATAAGACTCAGGATTGTCTGCAGTGGTTGCATGTATGCAACAGATCTCACTGATGCAGTTTTATTCCAATATGCCCAATAACGGGATGAATCTGCTGTACCCGACCACTCTAGAAAATGATGGCGCTGCTCTCTTCTGGCATCATCCAAGACCCTCAACCCGGCAGGAAAAAGATAGTCAGCGGGCATGCCAGGTCGGGCATGCACCACCACCACCGATCAGATTGATAGCCCATCCCAAAAATGGGCCATCAATAAAAAGATAGTGACCAACCCCTTCAAAACACAAATATCACAGTTTATAGATAACCTATAGGCCTAACCAAGGTCTACATATTCTGTCCTGCATCTCTGGTCCAGAAGTAGACATAGAAAAAACCCAATATCATATCTATAGAATTTGACATAAAGCTTAGAGATATACAGTGGATATAAAAAAGTCTACACACCCCTGATAACATACGATTCTTTTTTTTTTTTTATAAATAATGCAAATAGTTTCAGAACTTTTTCCACCATAACTGTCCCCCATAATTTGTAGAAATCCAAAATTTAAAAAAAAGGTTTTCCGGAGGGAAAAAATAAATTGCAGATATACGCAATCACATTATTTTAGCTTTTCTAATACTTTGAAGTTCCCTTAGAATTTCTAACAGAACTCATTATTTTTGCTTAGGAGTCTGCCAGCATTTGCCCACTCTCCCTAATGGGCGATCCCGAACGCAGCGATACCAAATAGGTGTATATTTGATTTTTTGTTATTGTTTTGAATGGGGCGAGGAAGGGGAGGGGGGGGGGGGACGATTTGAACCTCTATATTTTTGTTATATTTTTAAAAACTTTTTTTTTTACTTTTTGCATGCTTTAATAGTCTCCATATGAGACTAGTAGCTGCAGTTGTCTTATCAGCTCAGCTACATACAGGCGATGATAAGATCATGCATGTAGAAAAAAATGTTAACTTGCTATGAGCGCCGACCACCGGCACTGGAGACCTCTGGTTGTCATGCCGACCCATAAACATGTGACGGGTTCACCGATGGGCGGGATTTCCAGCGCACTTGCCAGATGCACAAGTTAAATGCCGCTGTCAGAGATGGACATAGGCATTTAATGGGTTAACAGCTGCGGGTGGATCACGATTCCACCCACGGCTGTTGCGGGCACATGTCAACTGTATATATCAACTAACATGTGCTGGAAAGATGTGTGATCAGCGCCAGAGCCCACAACAAACAGGGGGAGTCAGACATCGGCATACTATTACACCCGATGTCGGAAAGAGGTAAAGGTCAATGTAGTGCTAAAAAAAAAAGGGGGAAATTCTCTTCATCTTCAGTTTAGCAGAGGTCTGAAGGTTTTGCTGCAAAATTGACTGATATTTGGAACTGCTCATAATTCATTCCACAGCACAAAACCATAATACTGCCTCCACTATGCTGCACTGTGGGCTTGGTGTTTATTTTGGCAATGTGCAGTGTTGGCTTTGCACCAAATATACCTTTTGATGTTCTGCCAAAAAGTTCAACCTTAGACTCCAACCATAACACATTTTACCATATGTTTTTTGAAAAACTCAATGTAGGTTTTAGAAAAACATAACCAGGGTTGGATGTTTTTCTTTGTAAGGAAAGGTTTCAGTCTTGCCACTCTACCTCACACATGAAGAATACAGGAGATTGTTGTCACATGCAGAACACAACCAGCACTTGCCACAAAGTCCTGCAGCTGCTTAAACATGTTGTACGCATTTTGAGGGTATGTGCACACGTCAGGATTTTTAGCGTTTTTTTTTGCGGAATTTCGCTATAAAAACGCTATAAAGCCGCATAAAAAAAGCTAAAATTATGCATCCTATCATTTAGAATGCATTCCGCATTTTTTGTGCAGATGTATGCGGTTTTTCCCGCAAATTAAAACGCATACCGCAAAAAATCCGGACATGCTCTATCTTTTTGCGGATTTCTAAGCAAAAAACACATTCCGGAAAAAAAAAAAAAAAATCCGCAAAAATTTCGCTTAAAAATCCGCGCAAAAAACGCGCAAATTCCGCACACAAAAAAAACGCGGATTTCTGGCAGAATTCTCAGGATTTGGTCAGGAAAAAATCCTGACGTGTGCACATACCCTGACAGCATCCCAAACCAATTTTCTTCTCGTCCCTTTATCAATTTTTGAGGGTCGTCCAGTTCTAGGTAATGTCACAGTTGTGTCAAATTTAAGCCACTTTTTGACAGCCTTCAGTGTTTCGTGCTTTGGATAAATGTTTGGTACCCTCCTGCTGCCTGAACTTTCACCAATGAGATCCCTTTGCTGTGTTGTAAGTCGTTTACAGATTATGGGTTTTGCTGTAAAGAAAAGCTAAACTTTAATCAGAATCACTGTACATGATGGCGACTTTTTAACAGGAGTTTAAATGTGATTGCACAATTGTGATCCCAAATACATCCCAATTATAAGACGGTGTTAACACTTATGCAACCACAATTGCCCTCTTGGAATGACTTCAGCTTGTTCATGAATGGATGGATGTGCACAGATCATGGGCGAAAAGTTCTGAAAAGATTCTTCTAGATAGGTTTTATATACCTAGGGGTGTGTAGACTTTAAATGCACGGTATATAACCACAACTTCATCACCCTACAGTGGCGAATGGTGTATACCTGGAATTTGGAGAATTACATGCCCCCTCGGTTCTTCCAACCATAGGTGGTCTTCTGCATCAATTTGGCCATACACCCCCGCAGAGACAAATGAATAAAACGACCATGCGCCCCTCCGCTCACATGTACATCACCTTGCATGCGTGGTCATCATTTCAAGGGCAGATTTGGGCATAACTACTGTACCTCATGCACAATAGGAAGAGCAGAGAATGTGAATCCCTCCAGTATATCCTGTCCGGGGCAGGCGCCATCAGCGCTGCAGTCAGTCATGTGCACACTGCTCCGCTGCACTGCCCAGGGTTTATCTGAAACTTTTTTATAGCACGTTTTCTTTGTATCACGTACGAACAATCAGTCATCACAACACAAAGGGCAGAGCGATTACTGTGCAGAGAGCCGATAACCCGGAGGTACGGCCGAGAGACCGCCGCTGGGAGACAAGACTATGAATACCGACAATAATAGAAAAACAGACCCCAATGCCACAAAAATAGTAGGTCCATCATTAAAAAAAATTGTATGACATAAGAAAGAAGTAGTAAAGGACGTGGCAAGAAATAGAAAAAAAAAATCAAGTTTTTTCTGGACTGCCTCCAGTTCAGGAGCAAAATAATGGTCTATAAGGCCGCGTGCACGCGATATGAAGTAGCAGCGCATTTGATGCAGCACATGTCCAAAAGTGCTGCAGTCTATTGAACGCAGGTAAACCGCATGTGTTCACTGAACCGTGCGGATTCACTGCGTCCAATACATTGTACGGGTGAGAATTTATCTTGGGGAGGCTCGCGTCTCCGCAAGAGAAATGGAAACACTGCGGTCTGGAGAGACGCGCCGCATGTCCGTCTCCGCGGGTGAGCTGCGGGCGTCGGTGCACGCATAGTGGACATGGGATTTCTTGCCATCCCATCCGCTATGCTGTAACATCTGAACGCTGCACACTATGAAATTCACAAAATTTTGCTCCCCCTCTGACTATTCATAAATTGTCTCCCCTCACAAAAATCAATCCGGGTGCCCAAAACAACGACTCCATGTTTCCAGTGCAGTTTATTAACTGAATTTCCTACTGTATGACCACAGACAACAGCCAGCCACTGGCAGGGGCGTAACTACAGTGGGTGGAGGGGTTACAATCCAACCCGGGCCCTGGAGCCTAAGGGCTCCAAGAACTCCAACATTAGGAGCTGCGGAGAAATCTTTCATAGTCTAAAGTAGGGTTTAAAAAAATATTTAGTTTGCAAAATAAAATTTAAAAAAAAAAAAAAAACCAACACAGAAGTAGCTGCAACTTCCAGGATGAAAAAATTAAAAAACCTCTGCACTTTGTAGAGACTCCGCACTGGACCCGGGGAGGGAGAGGAAAGCTCAGCTTCTATAGCAAACTGCAGTCCGGAAACTAGGATTTTCTAAAAGGTGAAAACTCTTTTTGGCAGCTTTCACGCGTCGGTGTGTCCGGTACGTGTGGGGACACTTTTCATATGTAACGGAGACACTTACACATGTAGCTCTCTGCACATGTCAATATGTTTCCACAGACTATGTGTCTGTGCGCAAAATATGCTAACATGACCGGTTTTTTTTTGTTTGTTTTTTTAACAACAGCACGGATTGCAAAACGTCCCGCACACAGATAACACACTGGGATGTCATCCGTGTGACACATACCGACGTCTGAGAAGCAGCAGTAAATTAAGCGCTATTCCCCGGCGCCGGTTGTTGAAGACGGCTCTCATCGTTCTCCCCTGCTCTGACGGCAATCAGTGCGAGTAGGGGAGAATGATGAGAGTGTTATATTCAACTGATAACAGCGGCAGCAGCTGATGGGAGGAATAGTCACATCAGCCGCCTGCTTGCGCTTTTCTCAGTTGAATAAACAGGTGCTTCTCACAAAATTAGAATATCATCAAAAATTTATTTCAGTTCTTCAATACAAAAAGTAAAACATATATTAGATGTAGTCATTACAGAGGGATCTATTTCAAGTGTTTATTTCTGTTAATGTTGATGATTATAGCTTACAGCCAATGAAAACCCAAAGTCATTATCTCAGTAAATTAGAATACTTTATAACACCAGCTTGAAAAATGATTTTAACATCTGAAATGTTGGCCTGAAATAAATGTTCAGTAAATGCACTCAATACTTGGTCGGGGCTCCTTTTGCATCAATGCCACGTGGCATGGAGGCGATCAGCCTGTGGCACTGCTGAGGTGTTATGGAAGCCCAGGTTGCTTTGATAGCAGCCTTCAGCTCGTCTGCATTGTTGTGTCTGGTGTCTCTCATCTTCCTCTTGACAATACCCCATAGATTCTCTATGGGGTTAAGGTCAGGTGAGTTTGCTGCCAATCAAGCACCACGATACTGTTGTTTGTAAACCAGGCATTGGTACTTTTGGCAGTGTGGACAGGTGCCAAATCCTGCTGGAGAATGAAGTTTCCATCTCCAAAAAGCTTATCGGCAGAGGGAAGCATGAAGTGCTCTAACATTTCCTGGTAGATGGCTGAGCTGACTTTGGTCTTGATAAAACACAGTGGACCTATACAAGCAGATGACATGGCTCCCCAGAACAACAGAACATTAACAGAAACAAACACTTGGAATAGATCACTCTTTAATGACTGTATATGGCTACGTTCACATTAGCGTTATGCTAGTTTGCGTCGGGTTTGCGTCGGGCGACGCAGCGGCGACGCATGCGTCTCTATATTTAACATGGGGACACATGCGTTTGTTTGTTGCGTTGTGCGACGCATGCGTCTTTTTGCTGCAAGCGTCGGACCAAGAAAACGCAACAAGTTGCATTTTTCTTGCGTCCAAATTTCGGCAAAAAACGCGGCATGCGTCGCAAAACGCAGCGTTTTTGCGTGCGTTTTGATTTGCGTTGTGCGTTGCGTCGCCAACGCAGCAGCGCCCAATGCAAATGTGAACGTAGCCTATACGAGTTTCACTTTTTGTATTTAAGAACTGAAATAAAATTAACTTTTTGATGATATTCTAATTTTGTAAGAAGCCCCTATAACTCATCAATCTCCCCAGGTCACACTGATTGCCGGCAGCGCAGGGGAGAATGATTAGAGCCGTATTCGGCTCCCTTCAGCGCTAACTGTACTGCCGCTTCTCAGGCGCCGGTACTGATGCGGCACGTGGTTGGTTCCACACGTATTACACACGGACACATATCTCCGGTACCGGAAATATCAGGATGTGTGAAACCGGCCTTAACATGAGCCAATTTTGATGACTGCCAGCATATTTACATGTAATATAATCGGAAACAAGCGATTTGGTGAGTGTAGGATAATCTGAATGGTTGCAATGTTAACTATCCATGGTTTTCATTATAGCTATATATTAATCAGAAGAGGTACCAAGTGCAAGTAGGTCTGAGGCTTGCTTTTTTTTTTTTTTTTTTTTTTTATTATTTCTATTGGTGACTAGACCGCAAAGAGGTACAATATAGTGTCTGTGATCTCACTGTCCGTACCCCGAGCACTTTTCAGGAGATGGTGGCATGATAATGTTATTTAAAGCCCCTCATACACACATATGTTCATATGTTCGTTCATATGTCCATATGTTCGTTCAGCTAATGGCTAACAAGTCTCTCCCCCGACTCCCCATACACAGGTGTAATCACCTCAGCTCCAGTGTTTTCTGTAAGCGCGGCGCTACGACTCCTCTGGCAGTGACTTGTTTCCCACAGAACATAGAACGCCTGCTGTAAATGGAGACTCTTGCTACTCCCCCTCATCAGGAGGGCTCCGCATACATACATGACGGCAAGGATGTGAATTGCATAAAAGCAGTCATGTACTGACTAGACGTATGAGGCCTCGCACAATACAAGTGAACTGAGCGACGCAGGGCACGTCTAGTCTTAATGTGTCTAGGAGTATGCTAATCATGTACAGGCGGTCACATGACCATCCGCTCCTGGAGCCGGCACAGCATGCAGTGTGTGCAATGTAATGATTCAAAAGTCTGCAGTCACAGAGCGATTACAAACATTAACCTCAAGCCTGGACAACCCCTTTAAAAAGTCTCTCGCAGATTATCTGATCCTCACGAAGATTATCAGCGTCTGTTATATCAATATCCAGATAGGCAAGTAATGAAGGAACCAGGACTGCATTCAGACCGGCCGACCCATGGCTGGTTAGAGATCGTTTTATGCACACAGAATAATTGTTCTCGGCAGCACATGCTTACACAGGACGATGTGCTGTTGAGCAAGGATTTTTTTTAAGGAAGTCTGAAAATCATTTCACTCTACGAATGAGTGTTTGGTTGATCAGGCGTGCACAAGAGCACCAATAATCAGCCACAGAAAATGCACCTTAATTATTGAGGTCGATCGATCCTGTGTATTGGGGGATATGGCCGTCAGCTGAACAATACTTCGACCAACAGCTGTATGAAGCTGACCCAAGCAAAACGCTCCTACGTCAGATAACTGACTTGTGCTGCCAGCACAAACATCACCTCATGGAAGCAGAGGGGACGGTGTCCATACTGTATATGGCAGAACAATTGGTCTCTCCCCATATCATTAGTATCCGCCATGAAACGATCCCCAAACATGCGGCATTACACAGGTTAGCAGGACTGCTGTGCACATGAGACATAGTCAGGCAGTGATCATCTCCTGCTAAAATTGTGACCTTTCAAAAGCGCTTTATGTCAGTATTCTGAGGTAAAAACTTTGATGAACAGGCAACATAGTATGCATTAGATATTTGCTTTATAAAAGGGAACACTGAGTGGTCCAACCACACAAAAAGACAAGGGAGTCTGGGACCTTTATCATTTTGGCATATGGGCCAAGGACTAACAGGCAGTTATGCCAGCTACCTCCCTGTTCTACATGGTAACGATCTCCGATAGCACAATTGGCGATTTTACCCGCTTCATTTCACCTCTCACCAGTACAGCAGCTCTGCCGACGGCATGCCGATTGTCAGCCGGCTTTCCTGCAGTCAGGCATTGGAAAGACAGCTGTCAATCAGCACGACATCGGCAGTCAAGGCCTGTCAGAGCGGAGCGGAGGAGAAGACGCTGTTCTGTTGATGTGATTTCAGCAAAAGCAAGAGAATTACCGGCAGGAGCGAACTATGACCGCTATGAGCCGGCAAGATCAGCACCGGGTATAAGAGGCAAATAGTTATCAAGTACCTTGTTAGTTCTAAACCCATATGAAAAAAAATGAGTCCTAGATAACCCATTTATAAAAAAAAAAAAAAAAAAGAGAAACCATGATAAACATAACCATCATGCATATAATAATAGGCTCCTTACAATGGAGGATCAGAAGGTCAGCAAAATAGGAGGCCTTGTGACACAGGTCAGCAAAATAGGAGGCCTTGTGACACAGGTCAGCAAAATAGGAGACCTTGTGACACCATCAGGGGTCGCCAACCATGTGTACAATTAACAGCGCCGTTCCGCTCCTTTTCTCAGCGATGTCACTGCTCCTCAGGTCGTCTGGATCACAGTGTGAGATACTGAAGTCTCTTTTACAGCTCCATAGACTTTACATTGTAAAAGTCACTTCCAGGTCACGCAGACCACAGTGTAACCCGGAGAGTCTGAAGAGCGGCGACGTCGTCACTGAGGAGAAGACCAGCGCTGGACACCGGAGAGGATGGCAGTAGGGGAGTACATTACTACATACACAGGTTTAGGGGATGAGGGACCTCAGGGGAGGCGTCTAAGCCCTGAACTGTACAGTCAGAATATACATCAGTCACACACATCCGTCTCACTGTGGAGACACAGATCCATGTGGTCAGTCTTCTGTATCCCGGCGTTATCACTAGGTCAGAACTATACACGTCCTCACACATCCCACTGTACCCTGATCTTGCCAGAAGATAGCACCCTAAAATGAGCAGCTAATAGCACCCCTGCTGGTTGGCTGGCCATATGGGGCCCTATGCTGGCCCTTCATAGATAATATCACCGACATCGTGGGCACCACAGATCCGGCATATAACAAGCATGTACGGAAGAGATACGACCCCATACTGGAGCACAGGGTGACCCCGATCACAGTACACACCTGCTCAGATTAATACTCATGTCAATTCGTTTCTCCTTAGGAAGTTCTTCGGGAGACTCAACCTGGTCTACAAAGTCCACGACGGGGGTCACAAGATCCCTCCCTACTTAAACGTCTGATACTATACGTCTCCTGCTCTTACTCTTTTTGTAGGGTTGTTAGTGGAGATCTAATAAATACTTTTTTTTTTATGGAGGTGGAATTTTTATTTATTTATTTTTTAAATTCAGGCCAAGGAGAATCTTGACCTAGAACTTTGCATTTGGTCATTCCTCTATTTTAGTCCTGCTTGTAACATGATTAAATTGCAATGGGGCGTTACCAGTCAGGGACATGTCCCCAGACACTGATACAGCAGCATCAGATTGGGGACACACCCCTTTGAAAAAAGGAGATGGTAAAAAACAGTTGTCTGAAAATGCAAGAATTTCTCAGTGGAACCTCAATTGAAAATAAATAGGCCTCCAAGTCCTCGCTGCAGGAAATGAATGAAGTGAGTGAATCACAGGTTAGTAACGGCGATTCCTTCCTAAATCTCATTCCCTGCAGCTAATTTTATTTCATAAACTCTTCAATTATAGGAAACGAGTGCAAAGCTACGATCGGTCACTGACGCTATGTATGTCGGTGAGCGGGCCGCTGCGTCAGTCACCTGGACAGAAGTGGAAGGACCCCACCGATTCTTATGGGACCTATCTGGGTTTCCTTTTTCGTAGGGTGATAAAAAAAACAGAAAGGCGCTCCCTGTAACATTGGGGGTCAACAGGTGGGAGCGAGCTCGAAGGGCAACTCGGGTCGGGGAGCGAGCTCGAAGGGCAACTCGGGTCGGGGAGCGAGCTCGAAGGGCAACTCGGGTCGGGGAGCGAGCTCGAAGGGCAACTCGGGTCGGGGAGCGAGCTCGAAGGGCAACTCGGGTCGGGGAGCGAGCTCGAAGGGCAACTCGGGTCGGGGAGCGAGCTCGAAGGGCAACTCGGGTCGGGGAGCGAGCTCGAAGGGCAACTCGGGTCGGGGAGCGAGCTCGAAGGGCAACTCGGGTCGGGGAGCGAGCTCGAAGGGCAACTCGGGTCGGGGAGCGAGCTCGAAGGGCAACTCGGGTCGGGGAGCGAGCTCGAAGGGCAACTCGGGTCGGGGAGCGAGCTCGAAGGGCAACTCGGGTCGGGGAGCGAGCTCGAAGGGCAACTCGGGTCGGGGAGCGAGCTCGAAGGGCAACTCGGGTCGGGGAGCGAGCTCGAAGGGCAACTCGGGTCGGGGAGCGAGCTCGAAGGGCAACTCGGGTCGGGGAGCGAGCTCGAAGGGCAACTCGGGTCGGGGAGCGAGCTCGAAGGGCAACTCGGGTCGGGGAGCGAGCTCGAAGGGCAACTCGGGTCGGGGAGCGAGCTCGAAGGGCAACTCGGGTCGGGGAGCGAGCTCGAAGGGCAACTCGGGTCGGGGAGCGAGCTCGAAGGGCAACTCGGGTCGGGGAGCGAGCTCGAAGGGCAACTCGGGTCGGGGAGCGAGCTCGAAGGGCAACTCGGGTCGGGGAGCGAGCTCGAAGGGCAACTCGGGTCGGGGAGCGAGCTCGAAGGGCAACTCGGGTCGGGGAGCGAGCTCGAAGGGCAACTCGGGTCGGGGAGCGAGCTCGAAGGGCAACTCGGGTCGGGGAGCGAGCTCGAAGGGCAACTCGGGTCGGGGAGCGAGCTCGAAGGGCAACTCGGGTCGGGGAGCGAGCTCGAAGGGCAACTCGGGTCGGGGAGCGAGCTCGAAGGGCAACTCGGGTCGGGGAGCGAGCTCGAAGGGCAACTCGGGTCGGGGAGCGAGCTCGAAGGGCAACTCGGGTCGGGGAGCGAGCTCGAAGGGCAACTCGGGTCGGGGAGCGAGCTCGAAGGGCAACTCGGGTCGGGGAGCGAGCTCGAAGGGCAACTCGGGTCGGGGAGCGAGCTCGAAGGGCAACTCGGGTCGGGGAGCGAGCTCGAAGGGCAACTCGGGTCGGGGAGCGAGCTCGAAGGGCAACTCGGGTCGGGGAGCGAGCTCGAAGGGCAACTCGGGTCGGGGAGCGAGCTCGAAGGGCAACTCGGGTCGGGGAGCGAGCTCGAAGGGCAACTCGGGTCGGGGAGCGAGCTCGAAGGGCAACTCGGGTCGGGGAGCGAGCTCGAAGGGCAACTCGGGTCGGGGAGCGAGCTCGAAGGGCTGCCCGCTCCCCTGATCAGGTTGTAAATGCCTGAGGAAGAAGGTGGTTCTACTCATGGCAATAAATTGGAAGTTTTTGATACCACCCGGATCACCCTGTGTCAGCGGCAGCACCGAGGAGTCACCGCACTCCTCTTCCCATTACTTTTTGTAGGGTGAAGGGCAAAGCTCTACACGCCGGACACCAAGCGAACCCCTATAATGAGCGGGGCCCTCTGCTTCCATAGACAGATGTAGGCACGGACATGTGGTGGTCTCAGACTACATGATCGCCCACCACTAGAACATACACAGGTGCGGCAGTGAAGGGGGTCTCCGGTCCCCCCAGACAGGTAGTCCCTGCTGACCAGTCACTCATCACCAGATGTTGCAGAACCTGTCTGCCCCCCCTCCGGACCCTCAGCACCGACCCCAGCGTGGCACAGTGTGCTGCGACTTGCAGTGCCCGCACCCACCTTCAGCATCTCCAGCAGCTTCTCCCGGTTGTACACGGTGCCGATCTCCTGGCCCAGGATGCAGTCCAGCAGGCGGCTGACCGGGTAGGCCAGGGGGAAGGTGGCCACCATGAAGATGCGCGTCAGCCACAGCGTGTTGGCGCCCACGGCCAGGCCGTGCCGGGAGCACAGGGACTGGGGCACGATCTCGCCCAGCACCACGATGCCCATGGTGGAGGCGGCCACAGCCCAGAGGCCGGAGCCGATCAGCTCGTCCAGCAGGGTGGTGAGGGTGGTGTTGACCAGCACGTTGCCGAGCAGCAGCGAGCACAGCAGGTAGTTGCCCTTGCGCCGCACCGGCTCGATCTTGGCCGCGTACCTCCGCTCCCGCTCGGATCCGCAGCGCTGCACCACCCGCAGCTCCATGGGGTCCAGCGCCATCAGCCCCAGGTTCAGGCCGCTGAAGATCCCGGACAGCGACAGCAGCACCACGATGATGATCGCCTGCAGCCACACCGGCAGCAGCGGCTTGTGCTCCTCCAGCACCCGCAGCCGGCCGTCCGGCCCCGGGTGCAGCGTCCAGGGCAAGCCGCGGCCCCGGCGGGTGCACAGCGCGTACAGGCGGGAGCTCTGGCTCTTCCGCAGCGGCAGGACCTCCAGGCGCAGCAGCAGCGCCGCCCGGCCGTCAGCCTCGTCCGTCACGTTGGAGCCGGCGGGGTCCCGCACCAGGTCCCGGGTGTCCTGCAGGCAGCTCCGGTTGTCCTGCAGGCCTTCGGACGCCTCGGTGAAGGCGATGAGCTGCTCGCTGTCGGCCCGCAGGTACACTCCGTAGAAGCGGAGCTGCAGCCGACTGCCCTCCCGCACCTCCAGCTCTCCGGCCGCCGACAGCTCGGACTCGCGGTCACTGCCCTCCAGCCGGAAGCCCAGGATGAGCGGCAGGTCCTGCGGAGAGGAGGAGGAAGAGTTCTCCTGAGAGGCGCCCAGCGCCGGCAGCAGGAACAGGAACGTCAAGAAGCCGGCTGTAGAGACCGCCAGGCCGGCCATAGCTTGTGTGACTGTCCGGGAACCGCCGCCGGGAGGTGCGCGGCTCCAACCACGCCCCGCCTGGGATAAACCACGCCCCGCCTGGGATAAACCACGCCCCTCATCTGCATAAGACACCGCCCACTGACCCGCTATCCTACCACGAGTTGTCCTAGCGTAGACACGCCCCAGTCTCTGACAGCGCACGCCCCTCTAACGTGACAGATCCCGCACTACTGAGTAGTCGTATGGGGGAGGTGGGCGGGATCATAACTGTTGGTCGGCTGTGATGTGGGCGTGGCCAAAACTGTCAACAGGGAGATGGGAGGAGGTTAAAGTTATGGGCGGGGCAAAGCTATGAACCGGAGGTGGGCATGGCAATACACTATGGGCGGGGCCGTAACTGCTGGATAGATAGGAGGAGCAGCAGTCCGCAGTCACTGAGGGTTGGTCCCGGGAGAGGGAGGACGGGTCCCGGGAGAGGGAGGATGGGTCCTGGGAGAGGGAGGATGACTCCTGGGACAGGGAGGAAGGGTCCCGGGACAGGGAGGAAGGGTCCCGGGACAGGGAGGAAGGGTCCCGGGACAGGGAGGAAGGGTCCCGGGAGAGGGAGGACGGGTCCTGGGAGAGGGAGGACGGGTCCCGGGACAGGGAGGACGGGTCCTGGGAGAGGGAGGATGACTCCTGGGACAGGGAGGACGGGTCCCGGGAGATGGAGGACGGGTCCCAGGAGATGGAGGACGGGTCCCGGGACAGGGAAAACGGGTCCCGGGACAGGGAAGACGGGTCCCGGGACAGGGAAGACGGGTCCCGGGAGAGGGAGGACGGGTCCCGGGAGAGGGAGGATGACTCCTGGGACATGGAGGACGGGTCACGGGAGATGGAGGACGGGTCCCGGGAGATGGAGGACGGGTCCCAGGAGATGGAGGACGGGTCCCGGGACAGGGAAAACGGGTCCCGGGACAGGGAAGACGGGTCCCGGGACAGGGAAGACGGGTCCCGGGACAGGGAAGACGGGTCCCGGGAGAGGGAGGACGGGTCCCGGGAGAGGGAGGATGACTCCTGGGACATGGAGGACGGGTCACGGGAGATGGAGGACGGGTCCCGGGAGATGGAGGACGGGTCCCAGGAGATGGAGGACGGGTCCCGGGACAGGGAAAACGGGTCCCGGGACAGGGAAGACGGGTCCCGGGACAGGGAAGACGGGTCCCGGGACAGGGAAGACGGGTCCCGGGAGAGGGAGGACGGGTCCCGGGAGAGGGAGGATGACTCCTGGGACATGGAGGACGGGTCACGGGAGATGGAGGACGGGTCCCGGGAGATGGAGGACGGGTCCCGGGACAGGGAAGACGGGTCCCGGGACAGGGAAGACGGGTCCCGGGACAGGGAAGACGGGTCCCGGGACAGGGAAGACGGGTCCCGGGACAGGGAAGACGGGTCCCGGGACAGGGAAGACGGGTCCCGGGACAGGGAAGACGGGTCCCGGGACAGGGAAGACGGGTCCCGGGACAGGGAAGACGGGTCCCGGGACAGGGAAGACGGGTCCCGGGACAGGGAAGACGGGTCCCGGGACAGGGAAGACGGGTCCCGGGACAGGGAAGACGGGTCCCGGGACAGGGAAGACGGGTCCCGGGACAGGGAAGACGGGTCCCGGGACAGGGAAGACGGGTCCCGGGACAGGGAAGACGGGTCCCGGGACAGGGAGGACGGGTCCCGGGAGAGGGAGGACGGGTCCCGGGACAGGGAGGATGACTCCCGGGACAGGGAGGACGGGTCCCGGGAGATGGAGGACGGGTCCCGGGAGATGGAGGACGGGTCCCGGGACAGGGAGGACGGGTCCCGGGACAGGGAAGACGGGTCCCGGGACAGGGAAGACGGGTCCCGGGACAGGGAAGACGGGTCCCGGGACAGGGAAGACGGGTCCCGGGAGAGGGAGGACGGGTCCCGGGAGAGGGAGGATGACTCCAGGGACATGGAGGACGGGTCCCGGGACAGGGAGGACGGGTCCCGGGACAGGGAGGACGGGTCCCGGAACAGGGAAGACGGGTCCCGGGACAGGGAAGACGGGTCCCGGGACAGGGAAGACGGGTCCCGGGACAGGGAAGACGGGTCCCGGGACAGGGAAGACGGGTCCCGGGACAGGGAGGACGGGTCCCGGGAGAGGGAGGACGGGTCCCGGGACAGGGAGGACGGGTCCCGGGAGATGGAGGACGGGTCCTGGGACAGGGAAGACGGGTCCCGGGAGAGGGAGGACGGGTCCTGGGACAGGGAAGACGGGTCCCGGGACAGGGAGGACGGGTCCCGGGACAGGGAGGACGGGTCCCGGGAGAGGGAGGACGGGTCCTGGGAGAGGGAGGATGACTCCCGTCCTGTCACCAGGGATGAGCGAGTAGTGAGCTATTCGGACTCACTATACTGGGTCCTAATAGCCGGGTATTCGTAACGAGCAGCGAGTCTAATACAAGTCAGTGGGAAATACAAGTAATTTTCGGCTGCCCAAAGTGGTCTGAGGGCCTGAGGAAAAGGCTGAAATGGGTGCATGATTGTGTAACAGCAGGCGGTGAACGCAGGAAGAAGCCGCCCATCATCACAAGGATATCACAATTATAAAGTTGGACTACTGTCCTTGTTGTTCCACTGCACGATGTGCAGACATAGCGTCTCCACAGAATTAGCCCCAGGGACTGGGGAAGGAGGCCTCATCACAGATATGGGAAATATTAATGAATGGAACATTGTTTCTGGCTTGTTGACCATGAGGTGCATGTGGCAGGAGTAGGATACACATGTAAGAAGAAGGAAAGGGATTTGTATGGGAAGGGATGGACGTGATCACCAGTAGCATAACAGCCTGTCTGCATTCTCTGTAGTCAGCCGTGTGCGTGTATATGTGGTGATCGCCTCAGCGGCACTGAAAACGCTCTGACACCACACTAGCAGCAGGGCAGGCCAGCACCTCCAAGGCATATAAGGAGAGGTCTGGCCAACTGTGCAGCTTGGATACCCAGTAAATAAACGGACCAGAAGCGTCAGGAAGGAGGCAGGTATGGTCACTTAGATACTCGTTGATCATGTTGTTCAACTTCTGCCTCCTTGACATTGTTACCTGTCCAGATAGCCCTTGCTGATGGGCCGGTTTATTGAAGATGGCCCAATTTGTGGACATTTTACCACCACCTCTTTGACCTGCTGGGCGTGTCTCTCCCCATTAATGCATGCTGTTGTAAAGAGCTGGTACCTCTGCTACCAGTGATGTGTTGGTGATGTCATCAAATGATCGACAACGGCCCTCTTGAAGGATTCAATTTTGAAACCCCTTAGTGACTGCAACAGTAGCGAAGGAAATTTGTCCTTGTACTGTGGGTCGAGAAAGGCAGCCAACCAGTATAGGTTGCTGTTGAAAATGTGGATCACGTAAGGGTCTTGGGACAGACAGACATGAACTGTGCCATGTGTGCCAAGCTGCACTGAGGCAAATGTTCTGTGGCCCCAGAAGGAGGAACAATACCCATCCTATCCTCACACTGACTCTCCTCCTCCCCCTCGTCTCCAGCCCACCCATGCTGGATAGAACTGAAGTTGAGGTTGGGAGTGGAGTCCCCTCTGTAGCATCAGGGGTCCCCTTGGTACCACAGAAAAAGAAGTCCTCTCCCCCCTTGTCTTCCTCCTCATCTTCATCCCCCAATCTTGCCTGATGATATTGGCTGGGCTGGGTAGAATCACCCAGTGTGAAATCTTGCTCCATACCCTGCTGATGGGCACTCAAAGATTCCATGTTTAGATTACGCAGCAATTCTGTCAATGTACATAGCATCGGGATGGTACTGCTGATAATAGCCTGATCACTGCTCACGAGGTTGGCGCAGTGCTCAAAGTTATCAAGCATCTCACAAATGTCAGCGATCCACACCCACTCGACAGTTGTTATGTGCTTTGGCTGAGTCGCAGTCTGATGGGCATGTTTAAGCTGGTATTCAGCAAGAGCCCTCTGCTGCTCACTAATTCTTGCCAACATATAATATGTTGAGTTTCACCGTGTTGGCAGGTCGCAAATGAGTCGGTGATTTGGCAAATTAAATTGCTTTTGAAGCGCTGCAAGATCGGCAACAGCGGTAGAGGAATGGCGGAAATGGGCACAAATATGGCGCACCATCTCAAGTAGGTGCGGCAAGTCAGGGTATGTTTTTATAAATTTCTGCACCACTAGGTTCAGCACGTGAGCCATGCATGGCACATGTACCAGCTTCCCGAGCTTTAATGTCGCCATCAGGTTATGCCCATTATTGCAGACAACCAGATCGGGTTCGAGTTGCAGTGGGGAGAGCCACTGATCTGTCTGTTGTTTTATTCCTTGCCACAGCTCTGCTGCACTGTGTGGTGTTTGACCTAAACAGATCAGCTTCAGCAGAGCGTGTTGCTGCTTTGCCGATGCGATGCTGCACAGCTCCCAACTTGGGAGTGATGTGGAGGGTAAATCGGCATATGATGAGGAGGAAGAGGGGAGACAGGACGTATATGATGATGCGGAAACCATGATTGAGGTTGGGCCCGCTATTCGTGGTGTGGGTAGGATATGTGATGGTCCAGTTTGAGACTTTATCCCTCCCTCCACCAGGTTCAGCCAGTGTGCCGTGACAGAAGTGTATCGTCTTTGTCCATAACTACTTGCCCATGTATCTGTTGTTATGTGGACTTTTCCAGTTACGGCATTGGTGAGAGCATGCTTTAGATTGTTTAACACATGCTGGTGTAACGCGGGGATGGCACACCGGGAAAAATAGTGCCGGCTTGGAACAGAGTATCGTGGGGCAGCCACAGCCAAGAGATCACGGAAAGACTGTGTCCCCACAAGCCTAAATGGCAACATCTTGTAGATTGTGAGCCTTCGCAGGCAGGGTCCTCACTCCTCCTGTACCAGTTATGACTTGTATTGTTTAAGATTATTGTTTTGTGTTTATTATGTATACCCCTCCTCACATGTAAAGCGCCTTGGAATAAATGGCGCTATAACCATAAATAATAATAACAATAATAATCTCCACGGCTAGCAACTTGGTAATGTGCGCATTTAGTATTTGTGCTTGTGGGTGCGTGGGTTGGTATTTACGCTTCCTTTCATAGATCTGCTGCACTGACAACTGGACGCTTGGCTGGGACAAACAAGTGAATGGGATTGTTGTGTCCTGTGTCTCTGCAACCGCAACTTGTGAGCAGGAGGTATGATCACCTGCTTCCTGGCCAGCAGATTGGGAAGGACGGATCCCAGGCAACATGGCAGTGGTTCGACCCGCAGACAATGATTCAGTACCCAGTTTATCCGCCCACTGACTAGGGTGTTTGGCTGCCATGTGTATCTGCATACTGGTGGTGCTTTCGTTTTCTTTGCCCTGGCCTCTGCTCAGCTTCGTATGGCAGATGCTACAGATGACAATGTTTGGTTCAGAAGGAGTATCAGAAAAAAATTCCAGACAGAGGATGAACACCCTCTTGCCTTGACTTGGTGCACAGAGGGATTGCTCTTGGCAACAGTTGACACACTTCGCACTCTGCTCAAACCAGTAGCCCTTGGTGCCTTTGTTGGTGCTATGTATCCACCTTCTTTCTTTGTGCTGCTGTGCTGGCTATGCGTACCAACGGTCCAGGTCGGATCAGTGGACTCATCATAGCCCACCTTGTCGTCCATGTCATCCTCCTTCCATGTTGATATTGTCGGCTGGCCAGATCGCAACTGTCTCATCATCATCAGCCTCCACCTCCTGAGCAGGTATATCACGTGGCTGAAAGTGGCTTTCTTCTGGCCATGGGTTTTCAAATATTTGGCCATGAACAGGCGATACCTCCTCATGTTCCTCTTCAATGTTGCTCGTTGAGAGGCCAGAGGATCATATGTACCAGACAGATCATCGGAGTGGCCAAGCTTGGGGTCACATGTTTCCTGTGACTGCTGAGGGGGAGAGGAAGTAGGAACAGGTTGAGGATTGGATGACCCAACGTTCTGTGTATCGACAGTAGACTCTGTGGTCGTGGAAGATTTGGTGCTGCTAAAAAATTTTTGTTGAGCCCTTATCTGCCATCCAAGAAAGTATCTGCTCTTGCTCTTCTTGCTTCCAGACACATTTACGTTCCAGACCAGGAATTTTCGCAAGGAACATAGATGCATCAACCTTCTTCTGTCTTCCAGACTCAGTGCCTTGTCGGGCACCACTGACAACCCCACATCCATGTCTCTGTCTCTTCACAACATGCTTTTGGGGAATTTGGGTTTTTTGTGACATAGTTGCAGATGTTCCTCCTCATGTTCCTCTTCAATGTTTTGCTCGTTGAGAGGCCAGAGGATCATATGTACCAGACAGATCATCGGAGTGGCCAAGCTTGGGGTCACATGTTTCCTGTGACTGCTGTGGGGGGGAGGAAGTAGGAATAGGAACATAGAATTTTCGCAAGGAACATAGATGCATCAACCTTCTTCTGTCTTCCAGACTCATTGCCTTGCCGGGCACCACTGACAACCCCACATTCATGTCTCTGTCTCTTCACAACAGCCTTTTTGGGAATTTGGGGTTTTTGTGACATAGTTGCAGATGTTCAGATGCAGATATTGGGGAACAAGGAGCAGTTTGTGCTTTGTGGAAGGTAGCACTACAGCCTAGTACTGCTTTATGTTTTACAAATAGCACAAGGGCAAAAAAAATTGGCCAGAGGTTAAAGCTGAAGATTTAGCTCGCCAGTCACCACAGAAGAGAGCGGTGCTGGCTGCGTCTCAGTTGTGCAGTACCATGCGTGCTATTCAGTGTGCAAACCGCACCGCAAAGGCAGAAAAATTGGCCTGCAGGGGTAAATGTGACCCCAAAAATAGCTGGGAAAACTGTCACTACTCCCTGACCTTATACAGTACTTTCATCTCTCAGAAGAGATGAGATATTGAGGGACTATGAATGTACTGTCTCCCTGCACTACAGTCACCTACTACTAAAATACTCCAGGTAGCTCTCACAAGAGTTTATTGACGATTTGCAAAAGCACTACTCTCCCTAGCAGCTGCTCACTCTCTCCCTATGCTAGCACCAGCTGTGTTCTGGATGCAATGTGCAGAAAATGGCGGAGGCAGGGCTTATATAGAGCCTATGAGTTATAGGCTATGACTAATCTATGACGCTGCATGGCCAGCCAATCATAGTAATGCCGCCCACAACCAAGATGGCTGCAGCATTACTGTGATTGGCTAACATGCTGGGCGGGAGAGCCAAATATTGTGAAATACTAGCTATGTTCCAAGTACCGCATTATTTGCCGAGTACCGAATACTTGCGAATATACTCGCTCATCCCTACATGTCACCAGTGTGGAGGAGGCACACTACAAATTTTCATCATTTATTTTAATTTTTTTTTTCTCAACTTTTGAAAATAATGAGAAATGTAAAGAAAGAGTCACAAATCACCGTACGACTGTAATGTGCATGTAGTTTGCGTCTGTTCTGCAAATCATAACATTGCTGCAAAAAAAACAGTCCTCAGTACAGGGGTAAAGCCAGAGGGTCATCACAGGGGGTGAAACACATCTGCCCCACCCTGCCCCTTTTGTAAGCTATAAGTCCCTGAATACCCCATATGAAGTAATAATGCTGTGAGAACCCCCCTTCAAAGATAATAATGCCACTTTAAAGACCACTAAATAGTAAAAATGCCCCATATTACCCTTTGACGCAATATTGTCCTATAATAACATATCTCGCTCTTATAAACAAAAATGCCCCTTAAGTATCCTTTTAACAATTAATAATGCCCCCTAAGTAGCCTCTTAATTAATAACCCCCCCCCTAAGTATCCTAGTAACAATTAATAATGCCCCCTAAGTATCCTCTTAACCATTAATAATGCCCCCTAAGTAACCTCTTAACAATTAATAATGCCCCCTACATAGCATCTTAACCATTAATAATGCCCCTAAGTAGCCTCTTAACCATTAACCCTGCTGTTCTGTTGGTCAAAAATGACCGACTTTGAACTTCAATATTCTTTAAAATATTCAAGATGCGGCTCTGAAACCCGTGGCCGACCGACCCATCCTCATTTAAGTCAATCAACCACAAGTTTCAGAACCGCATCTTGAACACCCCAAAAAATACCAAAGTTCAAAATAGGTCTCCCCAGACCGAACAGAACAGCAGGGTTAATAATGCCCCCTAAATATCCTCTTAATTAATAATGCCCCCTAAGTATCCCCTTAAATCCTTTATCTACCAATGTCCTTTTTTTGGGACGCCTAATTTTTTGCTTCTAGCAACTAAGATTTTATAATTTTTATAATTAGGTCCAATTTTTTGTTTTGTGTTTGTAAAATGAATGTTTTCAAAACAGGAAATCATGTCATTGTCATTTTTAATTGCATATTGGGACGCCCTTTTCTGAAAAATCCGTACTTGTAAAAATTTGGCAAATTATGTTTCCGATTCTTTAGGACCCAAAATCATTAAAAATCTGATCTGTCATTTAAAAGAAAAAAAAATGAAAATTGCTAACTTGGCAAGTAATGGGTTAACAATTAATAATGCCCCCTAATTATCCCCTTAGCAATTAATACTTTTCCCTACATAACCCCTTAACAATATAGTGTTCAGCAAAATGGAAAATTGACCCTGAGTGTCTTTTTAAAAGTGATAACCCCCAAAAATGAGGCTCACCCCAGAGTTTTCTCTTTCTCTAAGGCCAGGTTCACTCATTCAGTATTTGGATATTTTTTTACCTCAGTATTTGTAAGTCAAGATCAGGGGTGGAACAATCAGAAAAAAGTGTAATAGAAACACATCACCACTTCTGCATTTATCACCCACTCCTGGTTTTTAATTACAAATACCGAACATGTGAACGACGCCTGAAAGTCCAAGTTCAGACGGCTGATACCGTGAAGTCATCATGTTGCCTCTGCCAGGAAACTGACGTCTTGGTGGTCCGGTCGCCGTGGCACTGCAAGGTGCCCATGGCGCATATTTCTACTACTAGTGTTTAGTGACTACCTATCCTGTACAGTGGCCCTCACCTGAGGATCCAGAGGTGACCTAGGTGTGGGCCATACACCTTTCCTTCACAAGATCTTCCTCCTGCTTTGATCTATTCCCCCCAATATCTTTGCACAGCATTTATTGTTGGTTCTTTTGCAGACCCGGCACTATGACCAGTTTCTGACCGAGGTACTGGGGGCTGCCTGTGCATGGACCCTGAGTCTGCTCTAAATCCCGGGTGCTCAGTCCACCATTGCCCACTAGAATCAGCACAATTCCTCTCTCTAGGATAAGCACAGGTGACATCTGCCCATCATCAGGCTCCACCGGCCTCTACTTCACAGTGAGTTATGACTCCCGACTCGCTGACAGTAAAATGAGCTGTTGGAATGTAAACAGAAGCGTAAGTCTTCAGCAACCAAAGGGCGGTGAGATCCTTCATGTGTCAGATCATCTCCACAAAGGAGAAGCCACAGCAGAGCGAGACGACAGGAAGTCATCGCGGAAAGGAACAACGTTCAAGGGCAAATTCAGGAATGGAGCGTTCCTACTGTAACTAGTCCATGGGAGAGGGCAAAGTCACTCAGAACTAATGATGAGGTTATTGGTCATCATGGATCACTTCAGTAGTAGTGGTGTGCAAACGTGTTTGGATAAAGAGTTATAGAGCATGCTCGGGTGCTAACCGAGTGTCTTTGGTGTGCTCGAATAATGTGTTCAAGTCCACACTCCTGCATGTCTCGCGGCTCTTCAACAGCCACAATACATGCAGGGATTACCTAACAAACAGCTAATCCCCGCGGATATTGCAGCTGTCGAGCAGCTGCAGTGACCCCAACATATTTTTTGAGCATGCCGAAGACACTCCGTTAGCACACGACCATGCTCTAATAACACCTTATCCAGCACATTTGCTCATCACTAACAACCACGTGTCACCAATATCTAGCTCATTCTTATATTCCCCAAAACATAATAATTCCAAAACTTCTTTTCTTATAACTCCAGGTTGTGCTCTTCCTCTGTTATTCTGCGTGGAAATTTTTGAAAAAGTTGACACCTGGGTGTTTTCAGTTGCACTATTTAAGGGCGCAGTCAGACGGTTGTATAAATCAGGCCGAGATCGGAACGCAATGCTTGGACTGACCGGAGGCTCTCCCCACCCGAGTGTCATGACACTTTCATATGCTTCTATGCAGCTGTCACACTCCGGTCAGCCCAAGCATTGCGTTCTGATCTTCGTCCGATTTATACGGCTGTGTGACTGCACACTAACACTGTCCAATCAGAACTAACACAACCCTTCATCAAGGAGAGTGGTAACACATAGATTAAAAGGGTTCTCTACTAATGGAAAACCCCAGCTTAAAGAAGCCCTCCTTCTCCCATCAAAGTTTTTATCCTCTTAATATACTGCAGTCATATTATATAGCACTGTGTACTTACAACTGCTCATTTTGCCTTTCTACCCAGTTTATTCTTCTCTTTTCTCTGCTCTATGTAGAAACCGGAAGTCTCTTGTCCCTGCAGAAATCATTCCCTCTTTAGTTCCTGACCCAGCTGCTCATCCTCCCCCCCTGCCAGGGACCTTTGCAGTGACTCATGACTTATTCAGGGAAAATTGACCTCTTGTTCCTACATAGAGCTTAGATAGATTCAACTAGTCAGTTATTAAACACATTAGATGGTGGCCTGATTCTAACGCATCGGGTATTCTAGAATATGCATGTCCACGTAGTATATTGCCCAGCCACGTAGTATATTGCCCAGCGACGTAGTATATTGCCCAGTCACGTAGTATATTGCCCATTGACGTAGTATATTGCCCAGCCACGTAGTATATTGCCCAGCCACGTAATATATTGCCCAGCGACGTAGTATATTGCCCAGCCACTTAGTATATTGCTGGTATGAGCAGGACCTATGATGACGTCGCGGTCACATGACCGTGATGTCACGGCAGGTCCTTGTCGCACACCAGCCCTGGGACCGGAAGCTGCCACTTGCAATGGAGCGGTCCCGGGAGCGGGAAAGGCAGCGGAGGGTGAGTATAGCAGGTTTTTTGTTTTTTTTTTTATTATATTTAACATGACATTTTTACTATTGATGCTGCATAGGCAGCATCAATAGTAAATAGTTGGGGACACACAGGGTTAATAGCAGCGGTAACGGAATGCGTTACACTGCGGGCCGTTACCGCTGCCATTAACCCTGTGTGAGCGGTGAGTGGAGGGGATTACGGAGCGGGCGCCGGGCACTGACTGCGGGGAGTAGGGGAGGGACTAATCGGACTGTGGCCGTCGCTGATTGGTCGTGGCAGCCATGACAGGCAGCTGCCGAGACCAATCAGCGAATGAATAACAGTGACAGAAGGACGGACAGACGGAAGTGACCCTTAGACAATTATATAGTAGATGATGTTATAGACCTAATGGAAAAGAGAAGAATTACTGTGCTGAAAAGATGTACAATAACAAATTGTTTTGTGGTACTATGTTAGCCAGAAAAATCGATGTGAATATTTTTCTGCCCAATGATGACAGAAGTATTCTAGGAGTGAGACCTTTATTGGCTAACCAGAAAATAATATGTTTGCAAGCTTTCAGAGCACAGAGGCTCCTTCTTCAGGCAAGATTACAGATAGATTAATAAGAAAAAAGCACAATATTTAAAGAACAGTACAGCAGGACATTTATTAGGGGGTGGGAAGTGTGAGAACTACCACTTCTCTCCTATAAACAGCCCCCTAACTTAAGGAATCTGCTTGTCAGAAGTGTCCTCTCATCACCATCAGTGACTGGCACATTCCCCTGTAACAATAAAAAATGCAAAACGTGTACCCACATATTACCAACAGATATAGTCCGTGCACCAAACACAAATCAGGACTATAAGGTCATGGGCTCCTTTTCTTGTACATCCTCCAACGTGGTGTACATGATACAATGTACGAGGTGCCCTGGAAGTATTTATATAGGGGAAACTATGCAAAGACTACAAATTAGGATGAATCTACACAGACACACAATCAGGAATGAAGTGGACACACCGGTGGGAAAACATTTCTCTGGACCTGGACACAGTATGACAGATTTAAAAGTCTTAATACTAAAAATTAATTTTAAGGACCACAGGGAAAGAAAAATTTGGGAATACAAACTAATGAAGATATTTAATTAGTTGACACTAGGACTCAATTTAACACCTGGGTTTATGAGTCACTACATGGATACAATTCACACCTCCACCTGACCTACTCCAGATAACTAAGAACATTATTCCCACTGCCTCTCCATTTGTAAAGGTACCTTCACACATAACGATATTGTTAACGATATCGTTGCTATTTGTGACGTAGCAACGATATCGTTAATGAAATCGTTCTGTGTGACAGCGACCAACGATCAGGCCCCTGCTGGGAGATCGTTGGTCGCTGAATAAAGTCCAGAACTTTATTTCGTCGCTGGACTCCCTGGAGACATCGCTGGATCGGCGTGTGTGACACCGATCCAGCGATGTCTTCACTGGTAACCAGGGTAAACATCGGGTAACTAAGCGCAGGGCCGCGCTTAGTAACCCGATGTTTACCCTGGTTACCATGCTAAAAGTAAAAAAAAACAAACACTAGATACTTACCTACCGCTGTCTGTCCTCCAGCGCTGTGCTCTGCACTCCTCCTGTACTGGCTGTGAGCCGGAAAGCAGAGCGGTGACGTCACCGCTCTGCTTTCCGGCTCACAGACAGTACAGGAGGAGTGCAGAGAAGCAGAGCGCAGCGCTGGAGGACAGACAGCGGTAGGTAAGTATCTAGTGTTTTTTTTTTTTTTACTTTTAGCATGGTAACCAGGGTAAACATTGGGTTACTAAGCGCGGCCCTGCGCTTAGTTACCCGATGTTTACCCTGGTTACCGGCATCGTTGGTCGCTGGAGAGCGGTCTGTGTGACAGCTCTCCAGCGACCAAACAGCGACGCTGCAGCGATCCGGATCGTTGTCGGTATCGCTGCAGCGTCGCTTAATGTGAAGGGGCCTTAAGAAAATGCCTAATTTGATTATCTTGGCTTATCTATGGACTCCTCACACTTCCCACCCCCTAATAAATGTCCTGCTGTACTGTTCTTTAAATATTGTGCTTTTTTCTTATTAATCTATCTGTAATCTTGCCTGAAGAAGGAGCCTCTGTGCTCTGAAAGCTTGCAAACATATTATTTTCTGGTTAGCCAATAAAGGTCTCACTCCCAGAATACTTCTGTCATCATTGGGCAGAAAAGTATTCACATCGATGTGCAGAAAGGAAAATTAGCCATTGTAAGTACACAGTGGTATAGAATATGATGATTGCAATGTATTAAGAGGATAAACATTTTGATGGAAGGTGTGCTTCTTTAATCACTTAGAAAATAAAACTCGCCGCTTGTACTGGTGCCTTTACAACAATTCTGACACCGCTATTCCAAGTGGGGTCAAGTGACTGTGTTGTGTCACATGACCACTGCAACCAGTCAGTGGCTGCTGATTGGCTGCAGCCGTCACGTGATCCAATAGTTAAGTATTTGGTTTTGTTGTTGTATGATGGACAGTTTAGCTGTTAAGAAAGGGTTGTACCATTGTGTCGTGTCCCTAACTAAAGTCCTGAAGGCCCACCAGCAGATCATGTTCTCAGGATTTCCTTAGTATTGCAAATATGATAATCCACCTCCTGTGCAATGCCAAGGAGGTCCTGAGAACATGATCAGTTGGTGGACCTTCAGGACCGGAGTTGGGGAACACCAACTTCGTGGACAACCCTTTAAAACATCTGATGCAAGTTACGCTGCTCAGTGACAGCAGAGTGACATTTCAATTCACTTCTATGGGCTGAAAAATACAACATCATGTGAGACTTGTAGTCAGGTCGTGCTCGTAGTTCGGGGTAGTTGCTGGAATAGAAATTGGGATTAAGATATATATATATATATATATATATATATATATATATATCATAAATCTCGTAGAAGCACAGCTGACCGCACCACCGCTTCCGGTAATA
Source organism: Ranitomeya imitator (assembly GCF_032444005.1). Taxonomy (NCBI): domain Eukaryota; kingdom Metazoa; phylum Chordata; class Amphibia; order Anura; family Dendrobatidae; genus Ranitomeya; species Ranitomeya imitator. Next base: position 621,669,706 of record NC_091285.1, on the reverse strand, counting down.
GCCGAGCCTGCTCACATGCAGCGGAAGCTACCCATCGGACCACGGGTGCTATAGCCGAAAACACATGCTGAATATTCCATGAACAAAGAACAGAAAGGCAGCACTCACCGATCCTCCGAGTCAGGTAACTTTATTAGCTTATAATAAAATCTTCACTGACCCGTAGAAGCGCCCGACAGGCGCGAAATGGCCATCGTCTGGCTTTGCACACTCTGCATGTTCAACACCCCCGGCCGTGAAGATTTTATTGTAAGCTAATAAATTTACCTGACGGACGATCGGTGAGTGCTGCCTTTCTGTTCTTTGTTCATGGAATATAGCGAGATGTGGGTCTGAAATAAACTTCACAGCTTTTTCACCTTTATATACTATTGGAGTGCTGCCTTCTTTTTCTGCTCGGTATATATATATATATATATATATATATATATATACATATATATATATATATATATATATATATATATATATTTTACACATACATACATACATACATAGGTATATACACACACATTTACAGGTGTCCGTTACCCCCATGGCAGTGGAGGATATCACGTTAGGACTCTTTGTTGAAGGCAATAATCAGCATTTCTGTTCCTTCAGATATGACAAGGGTTAACGGAAACCAGTTATTTTTGTTGGAACCCAAAGCCATTGTACTCAGTGAGCGACATCTCCTGCTCCGTCTTCAATTATTCATGGGATAGACAGTCTGTTCTTTCAGAAAGAACCACCTAGGTGACATCCGAGGATCATTTCAACACCGTGACAGGTACGACAACGTTTACACGGCCACAGACGCACAACAATTCTTGTCAAGTCAAAACTACAGAATTTATTGCACCATTCTGGGCCCACAGGTAAATCTGTGACCACTAGGGGGCAGATCTGTCCGTATCTCCATTCAGGTAAATGGGTGGCCGCCCCCTACCTGTGGTGATAAGCAGCTGAGAGTTTGAGAGTCTCTACCATGGATTATACAGGTCTCCTCCCTGGTCAGGAAGGGGTCAATCACTTTTTCACACCACTGTTTTTACAGTTGCATATTAATAGAGTGCATACCTTTTCCCAAATCTTTTGGCATTAGTGGCCGCTGTTGAGAACTGCAGTTCATGTTCTTGTATATGATCTGAGCTGCTGTTTTTGGCACGGCCACAACACAGAGTGTGGCGCTGTAGTGTTCGCCTCTGTCCCCTGTTTACATCTGATCACCAACAGCTGATGAGTGGGTTTCTGATCACCACCGATTGATGACCTATCGTAAAGGGTATTCTCACAATCACCTTATTTTTCACAAAGCCCAGTAGATGCATACAGACTAGTGTGATGCAGTAAACCCTGTGACAGCTAGGGGGCGCTGTGAGTGCTCTTTGGGATGTGCATGGAGGCATATCTATTGTGATAATCGTGGTGAAACAGTGACTGGCTGTGTTGTGAATGGCCGATATGTGGCGCAGAGGGAGTCTGCGTAGTAAGTCTGATGCAATGTTGTTCTGGGACCTGTAGTCCCTCAAGTGTGTATATGTATGGTGTAGCTGTAAGGGAGACTTACTAGGCTAGTTGTGTGAGATGGGTGGGACAAACTAGCCACACATCCACACTCCCACCCCGGGGAGTGGTTAAGGGTATATAATGTGACCAGGGTGTGGGTCACATGGTTCCATGTGTATGAGCCTGTGTATGGTCGCTGTGAGTGACCTGTGTGGTTCCAGTGGAAGGTCCTGGAGAGCCTGTGTGTTGGGAGGTTCTGGGAGTAGGACCGGATCCCTGAATTGCACTCTGAACCACCTGTGTTGAATTTCCTGGGAGTAGGAGTTCTGAATAGCACATGGTGGGGCTTTGGACCTGGTGAGCCGGGTGTGTTGGATTTTCCTGGGAGTAGGAGTCCTGAATAGCACACTGAACAACCTGTGTGGAATTTCCTGGGAGTAGGAGTTCTGAATAGCACATGGTGGGACTTTGGACTTGCTAGTGGCCTGGGGTGTTGGACGAGGTCCTGAATAGCACCTGGACAGGTCACAGGTGCAGTTCATGTGGGGAAGCTACCGTCCTTCGGTGGCTCTGGACTGACTGATGTGTGCCGGCCAGGCAAGTTGGTGATCCCTGTGAGGCAGCTTTACCGGAGGAGTGGACTGACAAGGAGTCAGCAGGTGGAGCAGGAGCTCCCGTCAGGTACCTTTACAGACTGTTGGTGCTTGTAATGTTCTATGAACTGTGTGGTCTCCCACGGTGACTGAACGGAGTGAGGTTCGGCGTGTTTAGAGACTGCGACCCAGTGTCATATGCGCTGTATGTGACTTGGGACATTGGTGAAGTGTACGGCATACAGACACCCATGGTAACTGGGCGAAGTGAGAGGTCCAGCATGTTTAGTGTCTGTGAGTCAAAGCCGTAAATGTGAGTTAAAGCCGTAAATGAATTGTTAAGACAAAGCTGCAAGTTAATATCACCAGTTGGTGCCCATTGTGTTCCTTGGAATGTATATTATGAACTGCATAACCCGGTTTATGACACTTTAATAAACCGCATGGACTGTTTTGTGTTCAAAAATCGTGCCTGACTACGTCAATCCCGTGCCAAGCGAGTGTCCCCCAATACACTTAGTGAGAGCAATCTTACACTAGGCACAACATAAAGTTTTTTATTTGTACCTTTGTGTCCTTTTTTATCTACTCTGGCCGCCCAGCTTCACATTACTGAATGGAAGATCCTAGTTTTCATCATCTAAAAGTAAATTTCCCAGCATTCCCCACTTTCTTCTCAGTGCTGCAGACCCCTCCCCGTCTCCTGTGTGCTCCTGTACAGACCCACTTCTCAGAATTATTATTAAGTTAATCTAAGTGTAGTATTCACCTTGTACTCCTATGCGTTATCTGCTACTGTACAAATATAGCTCAACTAATCTCAGCCCCTGTATAAAACCCCATCCTGCTATATATCTTTCCTTTCAGCCCTTCTGTATATAGGCCCATCCTGCTGTATATCTCACTTCTCAGGACTCTGAATACAGCCTCATCCTGCAGTATATATTGCGTTTTTGTTCCCTATATATACAGCCCACCCTGCAGAATATCCTCTTGGTCCCCTGTGTACAGCCCCATCCTGCAGTATATATCTCCTTTCAGCCCTTCCATACAGAGCCCCATTCTGCAGAACATCTCTCCTTTCAGGACCTTGTACACAACCACATCCTGCAGTATACCTTTCCTTTAAGCACCTTTATAAGGAGCCCCATTCTGCAGTATGTCTCTCCTCCCAGCCTCCTGTACAAAGCCCCATCCTAAAGTAGGATGGCCAATCATTCCATCAGAGCTGAAGATGCACTGTTATTGTCACGGGGATATCGCGACAGTGAGGAGCCAGAAAACCACAGTGACTGGTTTCATGCACTCTTGCAGTGCAAGGGTTAATCTGTTCAATAGAAGCTCCTGGAGCTTTCCTTCTTGGATTGTATCAGCTGTTCAGTGTTGGCCACTCTCCCTTGCTATATATGCCCGCCTCTGACACCTCGGGATTGCCAGTGTTAGTTCTTGCTGCCTGGTTTGGTGTTGCAGGTGTAGTTCATGGTTGAAGGTGGTGTTTGGAGATTGTTGCTTGGAGTTTTATCTGTGTGCACATCCTAATCCTCTAATATTTGTTTTCTTATTCCATTAACTCCTTTGTTTAGCAGTTTGTTTGGTGTGAATATTTTGTATGGTTGTTATTTTCAATTATCCCTGTTCGTCTTCCCTTGTTTGTCTGGTTAGTGTGTTTCTATACACTTCAGCTTCCCACTACCCTGGGTGGTGGAGAGGGCAAATCAGGGTAGATATAGGACCATAGGAAGGCACAAGAAACCGGTGTCTCCACCTTCAGGAGTAATCCGGGTGACACAGACTAGGGCGCCCCTAGTTCTAGGGACCTGGTTAGTGTCCAAAGTCCCAACACCAGCGTGACATTAATACGGCTAATACCTTTTTGATCCATTATGGATCCGGTGGCTGCTTTGGCAGGGCATCTGCAGCAACTCAGTTGGAGATGGAAGACTTACGCCCATTGTTTTGCAGCACTCAAACACCTCTGGTTTGGAGTCAGCAGTTCTCGGGTAACCCCTAGTAGAGCTCAAGATCCCTCTTCCGGATAGGTTTTTTGGGGGTCGGGATAAGTTTGCTGTTTTCTGGGAGGCCAGTAAACTATTTAAATTATGTCCTCACTCCTCAGGGACAGAGGAGCAACGGGTGGGGATCGTAAGTTCTTTCCTACAGGGTGACCTCCAAGCTTGGGCATTTTATTCCCCATTTTTTCTGACTCTGTCACATTTATAATGATCCCCGACCTCACCTCCCTGGCCGAATCTACATTATGTCAGCTTTGGCAGGGAGACTGGCCGGAGGAAGAATATTGTTCAGAGTTCTGTAGGTGGTCCACAGATGCTAAGAGGCATGACCCTGCACTCCGTAGTCAGTTCTGTCAGTGGGTTTCTGTGAGGATAAAGGATGATTTTGCCTTGTATGAGACCCTGGCTTCTCTGGAGGCGGCCAGGTCTTTGGGTATCCGTGTGGACCGCTGTCTTCACCAGAGACAGAAAGAGACACCTCAAATTTTGGGGGTGGGAGGGGGGGGGGGGCAGGATTAAGGGAACCTAGGATTGAGTGAACTGAGGAACCCATGCAGTTGGGAGGGACAACTCGATTTATTGGTCCTCCTGCAGTTCGGCGTAGAGGAGAACTGTGTTTTCTCTGTCGTGGGAAGGGTCATTTTGTGGGTATCTGTCCTTTCACACATAATCGCAAACAGTTGCCACAAAACTAAGGAGCCCAGGTTGCAGGGAGGTTAGAAACCTGGCTGTACATGTGTCCTCTGTGGGTAGTTCTCAAGTATTTTGCCTCCTGAGATCCATCTTGGCAAAAGTAAGGTAGTTATTTCAGCCTTTCTGGACAGTGGGGCGGGGTTTAATCTTGTTGTTCCCCAGTTCGTCCAGGACCAGGTTCTCAAGCCACATAAACTATCTAGACCTATACCTATATTCACCATTTACTCTGCTCCCTTGAGCCAGGAGTACCTTACTTAGCTCATTTCAATGATGCATCTGCAGGTAAGGGCCATGCACTCTGAATTAATTGATTGCACTGTGCTAGAGGACTTGCCCTCTCCTGTGGTTCGGGAAGTGCTACGATGGAGCGAATACTGTGATGAACACTGCTTGGGCACCCGGCTAGCTAGGGTAGATACCTAATCTCTGCCTGAATACCTGTCTGATTTTGTGGATGTGTTTTCAAAACAGGGGTGTCAAGAACTCCCTGCTCATTGTCCTTATGATTGCGCCGTTAATCTTATTGCTGGGGACAAGCTGCCTAAGATCAGGATATATAATATTTCTGGTCCGGAGTGGCAGGCCACAAAGGACTATATCGCAGAGAGTCTGGCAAAAGGTCATATCAGACCTTCCTTACCTTCCATTGCAGCAGGTTTTTTTTGTTAAAGAAGTTGTCCACTACTATAAAGTTTTTTTTGTTTTTTTTTCATAAATCTTGGTATTATGTGCCACTGAAAACATCTACTGTGTTTATTTTAGCAATATTACCTGTTATCATGCTGTAGCAGCACATCTTCAGTGCTGGATTCAGCTCTCATGGGGTTAATCGACAACTTCCTTATTGTGTCCTAATACTACAAGTTCCATGATGCTTTGCACTGCCACTAAGCCTGAATCTAGCACACCTACTCCAAAAACACACCCAAACCTCTCCCTCCTCTCCCTCCTCTCTCTTCAAAAAGATTTGTGGTGTCATTTCTGTCCAACTCCTCTTTTACATTTGTCCAACCCACACTCCATTACACACAGATAGATAGAGATAGATAGATAGATAGATAGATAGATATTAGATACTAGATAGATAAATAGATAGATATTGGATAGATAAATAGACACAGACAGATAGATAGAATTAGATAGATAGAATTAGATAGACAGATAGATAGAATTAGATAGATATGGGATAGATAGATACATACAGATATATCTATATATCTATTTCCATAGATCTGTCCATATCCATGTTTCTAAACCCCTTCACCCCTGGAGCTTTTTTCGTTTATCGCTCCCCTTCTTTCCAGAGCCATAATGTTTTGCTCAATGTGGCCATGTGGGGGCTTATCTTTTGCGGGACAAGTTCTACTTTTGAACGACACCATTGGTTTCACCATGTCGTGTAACAGAAAATGTGAAAAAAATTCAAAGTGCGATGAAATTGCAAAAAAAGTGCAATCCCACACTTGTTTTTTACTTGCCTTTTGCTAGGTTCACTAAATGCTAAGGCTGTGTGCACACGTTGCGGATTTGATTGCAGATCCGCAGCGTTTTTTGCCGTACGGAACTGCATCAAATCCGCAGTGTAGTGCACAACCAATGTAAGTCTATGGGAGCCGCAGACTTGTTGTGCACATGCTGCGGAAAAGGCCGCACCGAAACGCAGCTTTTTTTTTTCCCGCAGCATGTCACTTCTTTTGTGCCAAACTGCAGCGTTTCTGCTCCCTTACGTCGGGATCACACACAGCGAGATGCGGCCGAGTCTCGCAGGTTAAAACCAAGCTCTGGCACCGGCACTCTGGAGCGGAGCGTGCGGCCGCACAGCAATACATGGAGCCGCACGCTCCGCTCCGGAGTGCTGGTGCCGGAGCTTGGTTTTAACCTGCGAGACTCGGCCGTATCTCGCTGTAGTGTGACTCCGGCCTTACACTTTCATTGAGATGTAAAAAATATCTGCAGTTTTGCTGCGGATGTGGGTCCGAGAAACGCTGCAGTTCAGGAGGAGGGAAGTGTGTGGGTGGTGACCAGGGCCGGACTGGCCATCGGGCACTTCTGGCAAATTCCAGAAGGGCCGGTGCCAGTAGTGGGCCGCTGCACTCTTTCCCCCATACAGTGCCGTCGCCGCATTCAACTATACCGGCGTCTATGACGCCGGTATAGTTCAATGCAATGATGGAGGAGAGAGCGTCCGCTGACGCTCCCTCTCCCATCAATCCCCGAACTGCCTCTGACACTGCGGGTGCGTGATGACGTCATATCATCGCACACCTGCTGTGTCCCGGGCAGACTGCCGCCGCCGAGACAGGAGCAGCGTGGGCAAGAGGAAAGGTGAGGAGAGTGTGGAGCCATTATCGGGGGGATGAGATGTGGGCTGTGCTGTGTATATACCACTGTGTGGGCTGTGCTGTGTATACTACTCCGCGGGCTGTGCTCTATATACTACTACGCGTGTTGTGCTGTATATACTACTACACGGGCTGTGCTGTATACAACTACGCGGGCTGTGCTATATTATGTAGGCTGTGCTATATACTATGCAAGTTGTGCTATATTATATGCAGGCTTTGATATATACTATGGGAGGTATATTATATTCTATGGAGGAGGCTGTCTTATATACTATGTGGGGTATATTCTATTCTATGGGGGAGGCTGTCTTATATACTATGGGGGGCTGCATTATATTCTATGGGGGCTACATTATATTCAATGGGGGCTACATTATATATTATGGGGAGGTGGGCTGCATTATATTCTATGGGGGGCTGTATTAGATTTTATGAGGGATGATTGCATCATACTTTTTGATGGGGCTGCATTATATTCTATGGGGAGGTGGGCTGCATTCTATTCTATTCGGGGCTACATTATATTCTATGGGGGGCTGTATTATATTTATATTCTATGAGGGGTGATTGCATCATACTCTATAAGGGGCTGCATTATATTATTTGGGGGGTTACATTATACTCTGGGGTGGCTGCATTATACTCTGCAAATTCAGATTTAAGGCTACTTTCAAACTTGCGTCGGTACGGGGCCGTCGCAAACCTTCGGCCAGACGTACCGACGGACGTTATGCTAAATTTAGCACAACATGGGCAGCGGATGCAGTTTTACAACGCATCCGCTGCCCATTGTGATGAGCGTGGAGGAGGGGGCGGAGTTCCAGCCACGCATGCGCGGTCGGAAATGGCAGACGTCGCAGAAAAAAAGTTGCACTGAACATTTTTTTTGTGCGTTGCGTCCGCCAAAACACGACGGATCCGTTGCTAATACAAGTCTATGGGTACAAAACGCATCCTGCGAGCACATTTGCAGGATCCGTTTTTTTTCCGCCATATCCGTTTTTTACCACCTGATCGTTTTTTTCCGCCAGATCCGTTTTTTTCTCATAGAGTTGTATTAGCGCCGGAGTGCGTCTGATGGCCACACGTTTCATCCGCTTTTTGCTAGATCAGTCGCTGTGCATTTTTTCGACGTACCGAAAAAACGTTCCTCTGTATGTGTTTTCCGTCCGGTGGAAACAGCTTTTTTGACGGATCCTGCAAAAACGGATTAAACGTGTGGCCACCATGCGCAATCCGGCGCTGATACAACTCTATGAGAAAAAAACAGATCTGGCGGAAAAAAAAACATCCGGTGGAATAAAATGGATCTGGCGGAAAAAAACGGATTTGGTTGAAAAAAAACGGGTCTGGCGGAAAAAAAACGATCCGGTGCAAATAAACGGATCCTGCAAATGTGCTCGCAGGATGCGTTTTACCCATAGACTTGTATTAGCGACGGATCGTGACGGATGGCCAGACATCGCCTCCATCGTGCTACGGATCCGTCGTGTTTTGGCGGACCATAGGCACGAAAAAACGTTCAATAGAAAAATTTTTGGGCTGTCTCGCCCGCCATTTTCTACCGCGCATGTGCTGCAGAAACTCCACCACCTCCTCCCCGCAATTCAGAATGGGCAGCGGATGCGTTGAAAAACTGCATCCGCTGCCCACGTCGTGCACAAATTTCATAACGTGCGTCGGTACGTCGGCCCGACACATAGCGATGGACCCGTACCGACGCAAGAGTGAAAGAGGCCTTAATGAGCGTTGAATTTAAAAAGAAAAAAAAAAAAGCGGAAAAAAAAACGGCGTGGGCTCCCGCGCAATTTTCTGCGCCAGAGGGGGAAAGCCGACGGCCGGGGCTAATATCTGTAGCCTGCTATGAATACCAGCCCGCAGCTGTCTGCGTAGCCTTTACTGGCTATTAAAAGAGGGGGACCCCCCCAAAAAAAATGACGTGGGGTCCCCCTATATTTTATAGCCAGAAAGGCTACGCAGACAGGCTGATATTCATAGCCTAGAGAGGGGCCATGGATATTGCCCCCCCCCCCCCCGGCTACAAATACCAGTCCGCAGCCGCCCCAGAAATGGCGCATCTGTAAGATGCGCCAATTCCGGAACTTAGCCCCTCTCTTCCCACTCCCGAGTAGCGGTGGGATATGGGGTAATAAGGGGTTAATGTCACCTTGCTATTGTAAGGTGACATTAGGCCGGGTTAATAACGGAGAGGCGTCAATAAGACGCCTATCCATTACTAATCCAATAGTAAGAAAGGGTTAATAAAACACACACACATTTGGAAAAAAGTATTTTAATATTCTTCATTTAACCATACTTACCATACTTCAGCGTCTGCAAAAAAAAATTAAAATAATAAACCGTATACTACCTTTCCGCCGTAGTCCAATTAATAACGAGTGTCCCACGACGATCTCCCCTATAGAACAGTGACATCGGGTGATGTCACTGCTCTATAGGACCCTCAGTGACACACTGACAGGAGACAATGGCTCCCGCAGTGCATCACTGAGGTTACTAAAGTTCACTGGTCTCACTTTATGGCAATTGCTGCGTGGGAAAATGTCTCACCCAGCAATGCCAATAGTGAGACTAGGGACTATTTTCTCACAGGGGCGTAGGAATACCTTGTGAGGAATACATGATGGAAGGATACCTTCCATCATTGTGCTCCTGGAGCCCCTGGAGAGTGGTCGCATCAACTGATGCTCCTGCTCTCCACGGGAGATCGTCGTGGGACACTCGTTTTAATTGGATTTCTGCGGACAGGGAGTATATTGTTTGTTTATTATTTTAATATTTTTTACAGGTGACAATGGCTTCGGGGAACAAAGTGACAAGTGATGGTGAGTATGTACTCTATGTTATATGTACTGTATGTCTGTAGTATGTATGTACTGTATGTCACATGTCGTTGCATGGTGCATGTCGTTGCATGGTGTCGCATGGTACATGTCGCATGCCGTCGCATGGTGCATGTTGTCGCATGGTGCATGTCTTCGCATGCTGCATGTAGCATGTTGTTGCATGGTGCATGTTGTCGCATGGTACATGTCGCATGCCGTCGCATGGTGCATGTAGCATGTCGCATTGTGCATGTTGCATGCCATCGCATGGTGCATGTTGTCGCATGGCGCATGTCGTCGCATGGCGCATGTCGTCGCATGGTACATGGTGCATGTCGTCGCATGGTGCATGTCTTCGCATGGTGCATGTAGCATGTTGCATGTTGTCACAGGGTGCATGTTGTCGCATGGTGCATGTCGTCGCATGGTGCATGTAGCATGTCGTTGCATGTTACATGTCGCATGCCGTCGCATGGTGCATGTCGCATGCCGTCGCATGGCGCATGTTGTCGCATGGCGCATGTTGTCGCATGGTGCATGTCGTCGCATGGTGCATGTCGTCACATGGTGCATGCAGCATGTTGTCACATGGTGCATGGTGCATGTCGTCGCATGGTGCATGTCGTCGCATGGTGCATGGTGCATGCAGTCGCATGGTGCATGCAGTCGCATGGTGCATGTCGTCGCATGGTGCATGTTGTTGCATGGTGCGTGCAGCATGTCGTCGCATGGTGCATGTCGTAGCATGTAGCATGGTGCATGTAGCATGTCGTCGCATGGTGCATGCAGCATGTCGTCAAATGTAGCATGTCGCATGTTGTCGCATGGTGCACGTCGCATGTAGCATGTCGTAGCATGTCGTCGCATGTAGCATGTCGTCGCATGGTGTGTGTTGTATGTATGTACTGTGTATGGTTTTTTTTTTTACATTCAACACATTAGCCGGATGATGGGACTACTACTGTCCCATCATTGGCTAATGTGTCACTCACTGGCAGTCCCCCGCACACGCCGGCGGGCAGCCCCCCCGCACACGCCGGCGGGCAGCCCCCCCGCACACGCCGGCGGGCAGCCCCCCCGCACACGCCGGCGGGCAGCCCGCCGCACACGCCGGCGGGCACAACTCCCGCACACGCCGGCGGGCACAACTCCCGCACAAGCCGGCGGGCACAACTCCCGCACACGCCGGCGGGCAGCCCCCCGCACACGCCGGCGGGCAGCCCCCCGCACACGCCGGCGGGCAGCCCCCCGCACACGCCGGCGGGCACAACTCCCGCACACGCCGGCGGGCACAACTCCCGCACAAGCCGGCGGGCACAACTCCCGCACACGCCGGCGGGCACGACTCCCGCACAAGCCGGCGGGCACAACTCCCGCACACGCCGGCGGGCAGGCACCGGCGCCGGTCCACAAAAACACCGGCGCCGGCGGGCAGATCCCCGGCGACCGCAGTACAGCCCCGCCCGCACATCATGATCCCATTCCCAGCAGCAGTGAGCACAGAGTCAGCCCCGCCCGCCCTCAGCACAGCCCTGCAGGCAGCCCCCAGCACCGCCCACAGCCCAGTCACTCTTGCTGAGTGACTGCCTACTGTGGGGGCTGGTCACGCCTGCTGCTGACGTCACGTCAATTTCTAGAGCCTGGAAATTGACGTGACGTCGGCGGAAATGAGCGGCGGCTGCAGTCTGGGGGTCATGTGACCCGTACCCAGCTGCAGCCATAGCGCCGCTCACAGGCAAAAACGGCAACGCAAGGTAATTACCCAATTCATTAGGGGCCCTGGGGGGATACATTGGGGGGTTAATTGAAAGTAGTGGACAACCCCTTTAAGGAAAAAGATGGGGGTTTACACTGTTGCCTGGATTTCTGCGAACGTAATCAGATCACAGTCCGGGATTCATATCCTCTCTCTCTTATCTTTAAAGGGAACCTGTCACCTGAATTTGGCGGGACTGGTTTTGGGTCGTATGGGCGGAGTTTTCGGGTGTTTGATTCACCCTTTCCTTACCCGCTGGCTGCATGCTGGCTGCAATATTGGATTGAAGTTCATTCTATGTCCTCCATAGTACACGCCTGCGCAAGACAAGATTGCCTTGCACAGGCGTGTACTACGGAGAACAGAGAATGAACTTCAATCCAATATTGCAGCCAGCATGCAGCCAGCAGGTAAGGAAAGGGTGAATCAAACACCCGAAAACTCCGCCCATATGACCCAAAACCAGTCCCGCCAAATTCAGGTGACAGAGTCCCTTTAAAGAGATTGTCGAGGCAAAATGGTTTTCTAAACTGGACCTCAGGGGGGCATATAATCTCATTCGAATTAAGGAGTGGGGAATGAGTAGAAGACTGCCTTTAATACACCTGAGGGACACTATGAAAACCTTGTGATGCCATTTGGGTTGACTAATGCCATCTTTCCGCACTTTGTAAATAACATTTTTAGTCACCTAGCAGGTACTTTTGTGGTGGTCTATCTTAATGACATTGATTTTTTTCGCCTGACAACAAGTCACATCAGATACATGTCAGGCAGTTCTTACAGATACTCAGAGACAATAAATTATTTGTCACACCAGAGAAATGTATGTTCTCTGTTCAGGAGATCCCTTTTCTGGGTTATTTTTATCATACACCGTTTTTTGCATTGATCCGGCAAAAGTCCGGGCGGCACTGGATTGGGATCGTCCTGAGGATTTAAAAACTTTGCATAGGTTTGTAGGTTTTACCAATTACTACCGTAAATTCATCAAAAACTTTTCGATAGTGGCCAAAGCTTTGATGGCTCTGACCAGGAAAGGGACGGACGTTTCCAAGTGGTCCAGTCTGGCCAGTGAAGCATTTGATACCTTAAAGAAATGTTTTGTTTCTGTGCCAATTCTTATAGAGCCTGACATCACTCATCATTCATTGTAGTGGTTGAACCGTCTGAAGTGGGCGTAGGGGCTGTATGCATTGTGCATCTCAAAGTAAATGGCATCTGTATGCATACTTTTCAAAGAAACTGGCATCCGATGAGAATAATTATGACACTGGTAACAGGGGACTCTTGGCAATCAAGTGGGCTTTTGAAAAGTGGCTGCAATTTTTGGAAGGGGCAGTGCATCCAGTCATGGTAATCACCGAACATAAAAATATTTTATATTTGGAATCTGCTAAGTATCTGACACCTAGACAGGCAAAATTGTCATTGTTCTTCACCAGATTTAACATTAAGGGGAATATGAACATTAACCCCTTAAGCCCCGAGGGTGGTTTGCACGTTATGGACCGGGCCAATTTTTACAATTCTGACCACTGTCCCTTTATGAGGTTATAACTCTGGAACGCTTCAACGGATCTTGGCGATTCTGACACTGTTTTCTCGTGACGTATTGTACTTCATGTTAGTGGTAAAATTTATTCGATATAACTTGCGTTTATTTGTGAAAAAAACGGAAATTTGGCAAAAATTTCGCAATTTTCCAACTTTGAATTTTTATACCCTTAAATCACAGAGATATGTCATGCAAAATACTTAATAAGTAACATTTTCCACATGTCTACTTTACATCAGCACAATTTTGGAACCAAAAATTTTTTTTTTGTTAGGGAGTTATAAGGGTTAAAAGTTGACCAGCAATTTCTCATTTTTGCAACACCATTTTTTTTTTAGGGACCACATCTCATTTGAAGTCATTTTGAGGGGTCTATATGATAGAAAATACACAAGTGTGACACCATTCTAAAAACTGCACCCCTCAAGGTGCTCAAAACCACATTCAAGAAGTTTATTAACCCTTCAGGTGTTTTACAGGAATTTTTGGAATGTTTAAATAAAAATGAACATTTAACTTTTTTTCACACAAAATTTATTTCAGCTCCAATTTGTTTTATTTTACCAAGGGTAACAGGAGAAAATGGACCCCAAAAGTTGTTGTACAATTTGTCCTGAGTACGCTGATACCCCATATGTGGGTGTAAACCATTGTTTGGGCGCATGGCAGAGCTCGGAAGGGAAGGAGCGCCATTTGACTTTTCAATGCAAAATTGACTGGAATTGAGATGGGACGCCATGTTTCGTTTGGAGAGCCCCTGATGTGCCTAAACATTGAAACCCCCCACAAGTGACACCATTTTGGAAAGTAGACCCCTTAAGGAACTTATCTAGATGTGTGGTGAGCACTTTGACCCACCAAGTGCTTCATAGAAGTTTATAATGCAGAGCCGTAAAAATAAAAAATCATATTTTTTCACAAAAATGATCTTTTTGCCCCCAATTTTTTATTTTCCCAAGGGTAAGAGAAGAAATTAGACCACAAAAGTTGTTGTGCAATTTGTCCTGAGTACGCTGATACCCCATATGTGGGGGTAAACCACTGTTTGGGCGCATGGCAGAGCTTGGAAGGGAAGGAGCGCCATTTGACTTTTCAATGCAAAATTGACTGGAATTGAGATGGGACGCCATGTTGCGTTTGGAGAGCCCCTGATGTGCCTAAACATTGAAACCACCCAAAAGTGACACCATTTTGGAAAGTAGACCCCCTAAGGAACTTATCTGTTGTGAGCACTTTGAACCCCCAAGTGTTTCACTACAGTTTATAACGCAGAGCCGTGAAAATAAAAATTCTTTTTTTTTTCACAAAAATGATTTTTTAGCCCCCAGTTATGTATTTTTACAAGGGTAACAGGATAAATTGGACCCCAAAAGTTGTTGTCCAATTTGTCCTGTGTACGCTGATACCCCATATGTGGGGGGGAAGCACTGTTTGGGCGCATGGCAGAGCTCGGAAGGGAAGGAGCGCCATTTGGAATACAGACTTAGATGGATTGGTCTGCAGGCGTCACGTTGCATTTGCAGAGCCCCTGATGTACCCAAACAGTACAAACCCCCCTCAAGTGACCCCATATTGGAAACTAGACCTCCCAAGGAACCTATCTAGATGTGTTGTGAGAACTTTGAACCCCCAAGTGTTTCACTACAGTTTACAACGCAGAGCCGCAAAAATAGAAAAAATCTTATTTTTCCCACAAAAATGATTTTTAGCCCCCCACATTTTTATTTTCCCAAGGATAACAAGAGAACTTGGATCCCAAAAGTTGTTGCCCAATTTGTCCTGAGTACGCTGATACCCCCTATGTTGGGGTAAACCCCTGTTTGGGCGCACCGGAGAGCTCGGAAGGGAAGGAGCACTGTTTTACTTTTTCAACGCAGAATTGGCTGGAATTGAGATCGGACGCCATGTCGCGTTTGGAGAGCCCCTGATGTGCCTGAACAGTGGAAACTCCCCAATTCTACCTGAAACCCTAACACACCTCTAACCCTAATCCCAACGGTAACCCTAACCACACCCCTAACCCTGACACACCCCTAATTCTAATCCCAACCCTAATCCCAACCGTAAATATAATCCAAACCCTAACCCTAACTTTAGTCCCAACCCTAACCCTAACTTTAGCTCGAACCCTAACCCCAACCCTAACCCTAGCCCCAACCCTAGCCCCAACCCTAACCCTAGCCCTAACCCTAGCCCCAACCCTAGCCCTAACCCTAGCCCTAACCCTAGCACTAGCCCTAACCCTAGCCCCAACCCTAGCCCCAACCCTAACCCTAGCCCCAACCCTAACCCTAGCCCCAACCCTAACCCTAACCCTAGCCCTAACCCTAACCCTAGCCCTGATGGGAAAATGGAAATAAATACATTTTTTTAATTTTATTATTTTTCCCTAACTAAGGGGGTGATGAAGGGGGGTTTGATTTACTTTTATAGCGTTTTTTATATCGGATTTTTATGATTGGCAGCCGTCACACACTAAAATACGCTTTTTTTATAGCAAAAATGTTTTTGCGTCTCCACATTTTGAGACCTATAATTTTTCCATATTTTGGTCCACAGAGTCATGTGAGGTCTTGTTTTTTGCGGGACGAGTTGACGTTTTTATTGGTAACATTTTTGGACATGTGACAGTTTTTGATCACTTTTTATTCCGATTTTTGTGAGGCAGAATGACCAAAAACCAGCTATTCATGAATTTCTTTTGGGGGAGACGTTTATACCGTTCCGCGTTTGGTAAAGTGGATGAAGCAGTTTTATTCGTCGGGTCAGTACGATTACAGCGACACCTCATTTATATCATTTTTTTATGTTTTGGCGCTTTTATACGATAAAAGCTATTTTATAGAAAAAATAATTATTTTGGCATCGCTTTATTCTCAGGACTATAACTTTTTTATTTTTTTGCTTATTATGCTTTGTGGCGGCTCGTTTTTTGCGGGACAAGATGACGTTTTCAGCGGTATCATGGTTATTTATATCCGTCTTTTTGATCGCGTGTTATTCCACTTTTTGTTTGGCGGTATGATAATAAAGCCTTGTTTTTTGGCTCGTTTTTTTTTTTTCTTACGGTGTTCACTGAAGGGGTTAACTAGTGGGACAGTTTTATAGGTCGGGTCGTTACGGATGCGGCGATACTAAATATGTGTACATTTATTGTTTTTTTTTGTTTTTTTTAGATAAAGAAATGTATTTATGGGAATAATATTTTTATTTTTTTTTATTTATTTAGTAATTTTTTTTTTTTTTTACACATGTGGAATTTTTTTTTTTTTTTACTTTGTCCCGGGGGGGGACATCACAGATCGCCGATCTTACAGTTTGCACAGCACTCTGTAAGATCGGCGATCTCACTGACATCGCTGCAGGCTTACCAGCACCTGTAGGCGACCCGGAAGTACTCCCTGCAGGACCCGGATGCAGCCCCATGGCCATTTTGGATCCGGGGACTGCAGGGAGAAGATGCTCAGTACACGGTGAGTACATCACCGTGTACCGATCGTCTCAGGAAAGCACGCAGGGAGCCCCCTCCCTGCGCGATGCTTCCCTGTACCGCCGACACATCGCGATCATGTTTGATCACGGTGTGCCGGGGGTTAATGTGCCGGGAGCGGTCCGTGACCACTCCTGGCACATAGTGCCGGATGTCAGCTGCGATAGTCAGCTGACACCCGGCCGGAATCGGCCGCGCTCCCCCCGTGAGCGCGGCCGATCGCATATGACGTACTATCCCGTCACTGGGAATTAAGTCCCAGGTCACCTGGACGGGATAGTACGTCATATGGGATTAAGGGGTTAAGGCATATGCCTTATTTTGTTGTTTACCTGGGGGTGGAAATAATTGTGAACCGGTACCTATATTACAGAAAGAAGTACGGTAGTTATTGCATCTATATGTTCTGATCTGAAGAGGTAAGTTGCAGAGGAGCAGGGGGACACCGCTGCTGCCTGTCTATTCCTGTGAATCTACGTCTTAAAGTTTTAAGAGAACATCATGATTTGGTCTTGGCTAGGTGTCCTGGTAGTAAAGCCAAAGATCTCCTTACTCAGTGTTTTTGGTGGTCTGGGGAGCACCAGTATGTTTGGGAGTATGAAGCTGCCTGCAGTGTTTGTGCGCATTCTAAGACCCCTCATACTCTTCGTCTTGGTCTCTCCAACCATTGGCGATTCCCAGTAGACCTTAGACTTATTTGTCGGTAGATTTCATCATGGATGTACCTGTATCTGCAGGTAGTACAGTAGTGGTGGTGGACAGATTCAGCAAGATGAAGAGGAACAATTTTGGTTATCTAATACATCAGTATGGCAAGGTGTTCTTGATAATTTGAAGAAGATGAGGTCCAAATATAATAGTGTGGCTGATCACAGATATTTGGTGGGTCTGGACCTGTGTGTTGATGACTTGATATGGTTGTCCTCGAGGAACATTAAGTTGAAGGTTCCATCTAGGAAATTGGGACCCAGGTTCATCGGTCCCTATGTCATCAATCCTGTATCATTTCGTCTTACTTTGCCACCCACTTTTAGGATTCATAAGTGTTTCACTGATCTCTACTCAAAAAATACATTATAGAACCAAAAACACATGGGCTACTTGCACATTTGACAAGCACTTGCTTATTACTGTGATTTATTTTTTACAACAGAGTATTTTTGGCCTCACTGTGCTCTTTTTGTGTCTTCAAGTTCTTTGGTGGTGTGAACAGGTTCCTACAGACTTGTTCAATGTGCAAGTAGCCCATGTGTTTTTGGTTCTATAATTGTTCTCTTGTTTCTACAAGACTGGGGAGTCCACCACTCCTCTGTGGGTCATTTGCATTTAAGCTGTACCATCCTGCATGTCCACATGGATATTCCTTCTCTGAACCCTGCTTATACAGGTACTATACAGATGATCAGGTTTTAAATACATCAGATAGGGATTATATACATTAGATAGGACTGCTCTATAAGGGTATACCTTGACGATTGGTGGAGCAGCTTGGTATACATTTTTTTGCAAAAAAATGTATCAACTAAATACCCTGTTTTTTTTCCATCTTTAGACAAGCACTTGCTTATTACTGTGATTTTTTTTTTACAACAGAGTATTTTTGACCTCACTGTGCTCTTTTTGTGTCTTCAAAAAATACATTGCGTCCTCTGAACCATCCCGCCACCTCCTTCCCCGGTCATTGTTGAATCTGGAAGATTACTGATTATCCATTGGTTAGTTTATATCTTCAGTATGTGGTACACGGGGAGGGTCAATGTCCTGAAGAGAGAATGTGGGTACCAGCATCTGACGTCCATGCTGTCAGGTTGGTTCCGGACCTTCACGTGGCACACCATAATAAACACAGTCCTGAGGTTCCAGAGGTCCCTCTTAGAAGAGGGGGTACTTCTCACGGGGATACTGCGACAGAGAGGAGCCAGATGACCGCAGCATCTAGTTTTACGTATTCCTGCTCCAAGGGGAGAAACTGGAACATTTTAAAAAGTCCCAGTTGATGAATCAACAGCAAACATCTGGAAAACAAAGCCTGTGCCCAAATTGGTGAACATAACTCCCCCCCCATAAAAAACAAACAAAAAAAAACAACAAAAAAAAACAAACAAAAAAAAAACCAAAACAATAAAACACATAAAATAGATATAAAAAGGCACATATTAAAAGAACAATTTAGCATAAACCAATAACAGGCTAATAATACCAAAAGTTAGAAAAAAAAGGGCAAATGCAATTATAAATCGGACTTGTAATAATTGTGTTACATGACATGTAGGCCATTCTGTTTAGTGTTATTTGAGCCAGAATTCTTGAGCATTTTCCTTAGTAAATCTCAACTATTCATTACTACAGTAACTGCCTTGGGAAGTTTAGGTATACAATGGTAGTGTTGTCATGTTGCCTAGAACTTGTCTTCTCAAACTTTTTCTAAGTTCACGCTGGCATGTGACCCTCATCACATGTGTAGTGGAAATACAGCTTATGTCCCCTTCTGTAAATACTGCCTCCCCATCTGCCGCTCACCAACTACTAGGGGGCTCCTCACAAGTTGAGAATCAATAGCCTAGATCGTTGAAGTGAATGTGAGTTGATCTGCAGTACCTGGGAACGGCCACTACACAGTCCACAGAGCAGAGCTATGCCACGTCTGTACACTGTACTGTATACATGCAGGAACTGCAAACAGCTGATCCATGTTGGTAATAATAATCTTTATTTTTATATAGCGCTAACATATTCTGCAGTGCTTTACAGTTTGCACACATTAGCATTGCTGTCCCCGAGATATTAGGCACTGATTTCATACTGACGCTGTATCTGAAGGCTAGGTCATCAATGTAGAAGTCCTATGAAACAGTATTCTGGTAATAATTAGTTTTCAACTATTGCGCAGATAAGTGATGATAACTTCTTTTCATCAGTATAAAACTTTAAGGCCGGAGTCACACTACCGTAGAATACAGCCGAGTGCTATGCGAGAAAACATCGCATAGCACTCGTCCCAGTGTTAATCTATGGGACAGCTCAAATCAGCATTTATTTTCTCAGCCAAATTCGGCATGCGTGTAAAATCGCAGCATGCTGTGATTGTCACCGAGACTTGGCCGAGCCTTGGCAATGCAAGCCTACGGGTGCTAGAAAAAAAAATAATCACACAGCACTCAGACCATGCGAATGCTGTCCGATTTTTATGCACCAGTGTCCTTTCAAAAGCCGGCAATTCATGTGCCGCATACAGTAAAATCACATTGACAGGTTATAATAGAATAGATATATACACATTGAATACATACATATGTAGATGTCAGTGACATACATATATATATATATACACATATATATATGTGTATATATATATATATATGTACATATATTACATAGATAGATAGAAGAGAAGCCGGCAATTCAGCAGCCACGTAGTGTAAAATCACTGCAGGAGCCGACAGGATAGAAGAGATGGATTACATACAGTAAATACACATAGAATAGACAGATATATAAATGTCAGTGTTAAATACAATTAGTACAGTGTGTGTGCAGCTTACTGAACATGTGTTTAATTAATAAAAGATAATTTTTCTGAAAAAAATGGCATGGGCAGAAGGAAAGCCGACGGCTGGGGGACGATTTTTATAGCCAGGGAAGGTGTAATACCCATGAAGCTTCCCAGGCTATTAATATCAGCTCACAACTGTATAATTGGCCTTTACTAGCTGTTACAGAACCCCCAGCACGAAGAATATGTTATGCAGTATATATTATGTATAATAGGTTCCATGTGAAATGCATCAGTCCACAGGCTGCGCCCCTGGGCAGAGAGGACATGATATCCCCCTTCTGTCCTCCCCCACCTTTGTAATTCCCACAGTAAATATCAGCAGGCTCCGGCCCCCTGCGGCTATTGTAATGTACGTCTGGCCTGCTTTTTCTATTGGCCTGCTGTTATGATCTGGTGATTAAGGAGCGACATGGGACTAGCTCTGAGCAGGTGGCAGCTATACTGACCGCAGTCCCTAAGCTCAACACAACACTAGAAGCAGCCGTGGAATGCTCCTAACTCTACCTAGGCATCTCGTCACAGCCTAAGAGCTAACTACCCCTAAAGACAGAAGCAGGAAAAACTATCTTGCCTCAGAGAAAATCCCCAAAGGATAGATTAGCCCCCCACATATAATGACTGTGAGAGGAGAAGGAAATGACATACGTAGTATGAAACAAGATTTAGCACAGGAGGCCACTTCTAGCTAGATAGGAAATAGTACAGGAAAGAGCACTGTGCGGTCAGTAATAAAACCTAGAAAAAGTCCACCGCAGAGAAATGCAAAAAACTCCACACCTAACTAAAGGTGTGGAGGGCAAACTCTGCTGCCCAGAGCTTCCAGCTTAGCTGAATAGATCCATACTGATAAACTGGACAAATGAGCAAAAACAAAGACAGTACTGAACAATAAAGTCCACAATAAGTGAACTGCAAAGGAC
The DNA here is from genome assembly GCF_032444005.1 of Ranitomeya imitator. Lineage (NCBI taxonomy): Eukaryota > Metazoa > Chordata > Amphibia > Anura > Dendrobatidae > Ranitomeya > Ranitomeya imitator. The sequence goes on along the minus strand of NC_091285.1, from coordinate 621,648,443 downwards.
AAGCAAGAACTTGGCTTAGCAGAACTGGTCAGAGTGTCAGGAAAATCCAAACAGCAATGATTCCAGGCTGGAACAATTGACAACTGGCATTGAATGAGGGCTAAGGCCAGACTAATATAGCCGAGCCCATAAGACGATCAGTGAAAACAGCTGCAGAAGCTAAATCCAAGAAGCAGCCATACCACTCAAAACCACAGGAGGGAACCCAAGAGCAGAACTCACAAAAATACTATTTACAACCACCGGAGGGAGCCCAAGAGCGGAATTCACAACAGTACCCCTCCCCTTGAGGAGGGGTCACCGAACCCTCACCAGAGCCCCCAGGCCGATCAGGACGAGCCAAATGAAAAGCACGAACCAAATCAGCGGCATGAACATCGGAGGCAATAACCCAAGAATTATCCTCCTGGCCATAACCCTTCCACTTGACAAGATACTGAAGCTTCCGCCTTGAAAAACGAGAATCCAAAATTTTCTCAACCACATATTCCAACTCCCCCTCAACCAACACCGGGGCAGGAGGATCAACAGATGGAACAACGGGCACCACATATCTCCGCAACAAAGATCTATGGAAAACATTGTGGATGGCAAAAGAAGCTGGAAGGGCCAAACGAAAAGACACAGGATTGATAATCTCAGAAATCTTATAAGGACCAATAAACCGAGGCTTGAACTTAGGGGAAGAAACCTTCATAGGGACATGACGAGAGGACAACCAGACCAAATCCCCCACATGAAGCCGAGGACCAACACACCAACGGCGGATAGCAAAACGCTGAGCCCTTTCCTGGGACAACGTCAAATTGTCCACCACATGAGCCCAAATCCGCTGCAACCTGTCCACCACAGAATCCACACAAGGACAATCAGAAGGCTCAACCTGCCCTGAAGAAAAACGAGGATGGAAACCAAAATTACAAAAGAAAGGCGAAACCAAAGTAGCCAAACTGGCCCGATTATTAAGGGCAAACTCGGCCAACGGCAAAAAAGTCACCCAATCATCCTGATCAGCAGACACAAAGCATCTCAAATAGGTTTCCAAGGTTTGATTAGTTCGCTCAGTTTGGCCATTCGTCTGAGGATGGAACGCCGAAGAAAAAGACAAATCAATACCCATCCTAGCACAAAAGGCCCGCCAAAACCTGGAAACAAACTGGGAACCTCTATCAGACACAATATTCTCCGGAATGCCATGCAAACGAACCACATGTTGAAAAAACAATGGAACCAAATCAGAGGAGGAAGGCAATTTAGGCAAAAGTACCAAATTGACCATTTTAGAGAACCAGTCACAAACCACCCAGATAACAGACATCCTCTGGGACACAGGAAGATCCGAAATAAAATCCATGGAAATATGCGTCCAAGGCCTCTCCGGAATGGGCAAAGGCAAAAGCAACCCACTAGCATGGGAACAGCAAGGCTTGGCCCGGGCACAGGTCCCACAGGACTGCACAAAAGAACGCACATCCCGAGACAAGGAAGGCCACCAAAAGGACCTAGCAACCAAATCTCTGGTACCAAAAATCCCAGGATGACCGGCCAACACAGAACAATGGACCTCAGAAATTACCTTACTTGTCCATCTATCAGGAACAAACAGCTTCCCTACAGGACAGCGGTCAGGCTTATCAGCCTGAAATTCCTGAAGCGCCCGCCGCAAATCAGGGGAGATGGCAGAAAGAATCACCCCTTCCCTAAGAATGCCAACGGGCTCAAGGACTCCAGGGGAATCAGGCAAAAAACTCCTAGAGAGGGCATCCGCCTTAACATTCTCAGATCCCGGAAGATATGAGACCACAAAATCAAAACGGGAGAAAAACAGCGACCACCGAGCCTGTCTAGGATTCAGCCGCTTGGCCGACTCAAGGTAAATCAGATTCTTATGATCGGTCAAGACCACAATGCGGTGCTTGGCTTCCTCAAGTCAATGTCGCCACTCCTCAAATGCCCACTTCATAGCCAACAACTCCCGATTGCCGACATCATAATTGCATTCCGCAGGTGAAAACTTTCGGGAAAAGAAGGCACATGGCTTCATCAAGGAACCATCAGAATTCCTCTGTGACAAAATGGCCCCTGCCCCAATCTCAGAAGCGTCAACCTCAACCTGAAAAGGAAGAGAAACATCCGGCTGACGCAAGACAGGGGCAGAAGTAAATCGGCGTTTATGCTCCTGAAAGGCCTCAACAGCCTCAGAGGACCAATTAGTCACATCAGCGCCTTTCTTCGTCAAATCGGTCAGGGGTTTAACCACACTAGAGAAGTTGGCAATTGTCATGATCTGTACTTTTTTCCCTGTCCTGTATTTTGTATAATATGTCATGATGTGATGCGACTTCTCTTTCGTTGTATTTACTGTACATTTTGCAATGTCATGGGGTGCATGTAACTAACCTGTCTCCTTCCCCCAATACTTGCAGCCCTGAGCTATAATGTAATTAAGCTTTGTCCACACCACTAGGGAAGGAATAGCCATTCTTCCTCACAGCAGGTGGCTAGTCAAATGCACATAATGAATAGACTAAGTGGAGCCAACCAGTCTAGAATCTTCTGCTGGACCCAACCATTGAATAGAAGGTGTGACCCCTACCCCCCTTCATGGGCGGATCCCAGGAGCTCAGACAATCCATTCTTATTTTGAGATCAGATGTGAGTTGATCCTTGAAGGAGAAGGAGTGGGGATTCTTAGCTGAGGCAAGACCCCATGTCCATCTGGGACTGCGGAAGCGAACGGGGCGAGACTTGAGCTGAGGACATATCTCATCGTTCGTGAGATTGTTTTGAGATCCCTTGGACTTGTGTGGACTATTGCTTTGTTAGCTGGCACAAGGATTATCAGGAGGTGCCCCCGAACCTGTTCTGTTGGACTAATTGTGGACTCTGTAGATCTACCTGCATGTGTTGTTCCAGCGTTCTTGATAATAAATCTGTTGAATCATCCCTCGGCCTGTTGTCCCTTCTTGCTCTGCCGTACACCCCGTAACAAACTAGTGGCAAGCAGTGGGATCAGAGCAGAAGGAATGGAGGACAATGGCCCAACATCGGGAACCAACACCGCAGAGTACAAGAACTGGACTTTGGGGAGCCTACAATCAAAGGCCCGTGAAGTAGGAGTCCGTTTTAAGGGACTCTCCAAGGAGCAGCTTATTGAGGCTTTGGAAGGAGTTCGCCTGCAAGATGACGCTGAGGAAGGACCCTCACAGCAAATGGAGGAAAGACTGCAGCCGGAGGTAAATACCCAAAAAAGTCAGTGGGTTGTGTGGTACGAGGAGGAGTTGGCATTGCTGGGAGAAGAGGCCACCATGGACGATAAGAGGGAGGCCATTCACAGAGCTCAGGAGAGGGAGGCCATTCACAGAGCTGAGGAGAGGGAGGCCATTCACAGAGCCGAGGAGAGGGAGAGGGAGGCCATTCACAGAGCCGAGGACAGAGCTCAGGAGATGGCATTGCTGGAGAGGCAGATCGCTTTGGAAGCAGCTAGAAGCTCCAGACAGACTCTAACCACAGCACCCACCATGAGGGAACTCCCCAGAGTGTCCCGCAAAGACTTCAAGCCCTTTAATGAGGCTGCAGGCGACATTGAGGGCTTCTTCCAGGACTTTGAGCATCAGTGTCGATTAATGGAAGTCCCGGAAAGGGAGCGAGTCCGACATCTGGTGGGGCTCTTAGAGGGTGGAGCTGCCGCAGCCTATAGAGCTATGGACCCTCGGGGGAACTGTGAGTATGCGGAGATTAAACGGACCATTCTAGAACATTATGCTGTTACCCCAGACACTTACAGGACTCAGTTCCGTACTTTAGCCTGTGATGAGGAAGTGTCTTTCAAGATGTATGCCCACAGACTCAAACAAATATGTCATCGCTGGCTGGAGGCAGAGGAGGCCTTAACCTGGGAGACCTTCCTCCAGGTTATCCTAAAAGAGCAGTTTTACTTCAAGTGCCCTGCTGAGATCCGGGAATGGGTGCGTGAGAGGAGACCAGCCACTGTGGAGGAAGCTGCAGCTCTAGCTGATGAGGCTCTCACCATCAAGCCTCAGTAGAGGGTTCTGTTGGAGGATGGAGAGAGGCCTACCAGCTCCACAACACCGGTGGCCCCCTGTTCTTCTGTCCCCATTGTTCCCTGTTCCTCTAAGCCACCACCTCATGCTGATACCCGTGCAAATGTGCCTCCAGTTGCTTCTACTGCGTTTTCTGGAATACGATGAGGAGAGGAAGTAGCAGAGCGCAGGTGTTATGGTTGTGGGCATCTGGGGCATCTGCAGGCCTCATGCCCAGCCAGCTCATGGAGAAGTCGTCCTCAAACCCCTACAGCACCTTCAGGTGGGAGCCGGCCTCCAGGTTCCCTTACCCCTTGCCCAAGAGGATGCCTTGGATGGAGTGAGACCCAGCACAGATGCTATCGATGTGGACAGCCGGGGCATCGGCAAGCCTCCTGCCCAGCTGTTCAAATGAGGATTGATCCTGTACCCAGTCGTATTATTAATTATGTACAGCCAAGTGCCATGGAGGACGACGTGTCACCACTACGTGAGGACTGGCCTAGTGCCTCACCCACCTATGTTGCACCACTAGGAGTTCATGGTGTGCGACCCGCAGCTATGACAACTTCTGCTCATCGAGGTAAGCACTTGCAGGAGGTCGTACTGGATGGACAAAGACTTATTGGATTTTGTGACTCAGGGGCTTTCCTCACACTGGCTGATCCCCGAGTGGTTCGGCCTGAGGCAATGCATCGAGGACCTGGGATTGTCATTGAACTGGCTGGTGGACAATGGAGGACTATTCCCACCGCCACTGTGGATCTGAACTTTGGTTTTGGGGTCAGGCGATGTGTGGTTGGGGTGATGGGTGGTCTGCCTGCAAATGTTCTCCTGGGCAATGATGTGGGAGAGCTTCGATGCCAATTCGTGGCTGCATGAAGCCACATGTAAGTTACGCTCTGCCTGTGTGTACTTAACCAGCAACCTGTAGAGGTCCCTAGTACGTACACAAATTGGGAGAGGAAGGGATTGTCATGATCTGTACTTTTTTCCCTGTCCTGTATTTTGTATAATATGTCATGATGTGATGCGACTTCTCTTTCGTTGTATTTACTGTACATTTTGCAATGTCATGGGGTGCATGTAACTAACCTGTCTCCTTCCCCCAATACTTGCAGCCCTGAGCTATAATGTAATTAAGCTTTGTCCACACCACTAGGGAAGGAATAGCCATTCTTCCTCACAGCAGGTGGCTAGTCAAATGCACATAATGAATAGACCAAGTGGAGCCAACCAGTCTAGAATCTTCTGCTGGACCTAACCATTGAATAGAAGGTGTGACCCCCCCCCCCCTAATTGGGCGGATCCCAGGAGCTCAGACAATCCATTCTTATTTTGAGATCAGATGTGAGTTGATCCTTGAAGGAGAAGGAGTGGGGATTCTAGCTGAGGCAAGACCCCATATCCATCTGGGACTGCGGAAGCGAACGGGGCGAGACTTGAGCTGAGGACATATCTCGTCGTTCGTGAGATTGTTTTGAGATCCCTTGGACTTGTGTGGACTATTGCTTTGTTAGCTGGCACAAGGATTATCGGGAGGTGCCCCCGAACCTGTTCTGTTGGACTAATTGTAGACTCTGTAGATCTACCTGCATGTGTTGTTCCAGCGTTCTTGATAATAAATCTGTTGAATCATCCCTCGGCCTGTTGTCCCTTCTTGCTCTGCCGTACACCCTGTCACAGCAATGAAACGGCGATAAAAATTAGCAAAGCCCAAAAATTTCTGAAGGCTCTTCACAGATGTGGGTTGAATCCAGTCATGAATGGCTTGGACCTTAACAGGATTCATTTCTATAGACGAAGGAGAAAAAATAAACCCCAAAAAAGAGACCTTCTGAACTCCAAATAGGCACTTAGACCCCTTCACAAATAGAGCATTATCATGAAGGATCTGGAATACCATCCTGACCTGCTTCACATGAGACTCCCAATCATCGGAAAAAATCAAAATATCATCCAAATACACAATCAAGAATTTGTCAAGATAATTGCGGAAAATATCATGCATAAAGGACTGAAATACAGAAGGGGCATTAGAAAGCCCGAAAGGCATCACTAGGTATTCAAAATGACCTTCGGGCGTATTAAATGCAGTTTTCCATTCGTCACCCTGTTTAATACGAACAAGATTACATGCCCCTCGAAGGTCAATCTTGGTAAACCAACTAGCCCCCTTAATCCTAGCAAACAGATCAGAGAGCAAAGGCAAGGGGTATTGGAATTTGACCGTGATCTTATTAAGAAGGCGATAATCAATACAGGGTCTTAAGGAACCATCCTTCTTGGCAACAAAGAAGAATCCCGCTCCCAATGGTGACGAAGACGCCCGAATATGCCCCTTCTCCAAAGACTCCTTAACATAGCTCCACATGGCGGCATGCTCTGGCACAGACAGATTAAAAAGTCGGCCCGTAGGGAACTTGCAACCAGGAATCAAGTCAATAGCACAATCACAGTCCCTATGTGGAGGAAGGAACTGGACTTGGGCTCATCAAATACATCCTGGAAATCTGACAAAAATTCAGGAACATCAGAAGAGGGGGAAGAGGAAATTGACATTAAAGGAACATCACTATGTACCCCTTGGCAACCCCAACTAGTCACAGACATAGATTTCCAATCCAGCACTGGATTGTGTACTTGTAACCATGGAAAACCCAGTACAACAACATCATGCAAATTATGCAACACCAGAAAACAGCAATCTTCCTGATGTGCAGGAGCCATGTACATAGTCAGCTGAGTCCAATACTGAGGTTTATTCTTGGCCAATGGTGTAGCATCAATACCCCTCAAGGGTATGGGACTCTGCAAAGGCTGCAAAGAAAAACCACAGCGCCTGGCGAATTCTAAGTCCATTAAGTTCAGAGCAGCGCCTGAATCCACAAATGCCATGACAGAAAAAGATGACAATGAGCAAATCAGGGTCACAGACAGGAGAAACTTAGGCTGCACAGTACTAATGGTAACAGATCTAGCGACCCTCTTAATACGCTTAGGGCAATCAGAAATAACATGAGCAGAATCACCACAGTAAAAACACAGCCCATTCTGACGTCTGTATCCCCTCTGTTCCGCTCTAGTCAAAATCCTATCACATTGCATGGACTCAGGACTCTGCTCAGAGGACACTGCCATATGGTGCACCACTTTGTGTTCGCGCAGGCGCCGATCAATCTGAATGGCCAGAGACATAGAATCGCTCAACCCAACAGGCGTGGGAAACGCCACCATGACATCTTTAAGGGCTTCAGAAAGACCCTTTCTGAAAATTGCTGCCAGGGCATCCTCATTCCATTTAGTGAGCACAGACCATTTTCTAAATTTCTGGCAGTATAATTCTGCCGCTTCCTGACCCTGACACAAGGGCCAACAGTGTTTTCTCAGCATGCTCTACAGAGTTAGGTTCATCATACAATAATCCGAGCGATTGAAAAAATGCATCTACATTAAGCAATGCCGGATTCCCTGATGCAAGAGAGAATGCCCAGTCCTGAGGGTCGCCACGCAGCAAAGAAATAACTATCTTTACTTGCTGAATAGGATCACCACAGGAACTGGGTTTCAGAGCAAAAAACAATTTGCAGTTATTTTTAAAATTCAAAAACTTAGATCTATCCCCGTAAAACAAATCCAGAGTAGGAATTCTAGGCTCTAAGGCCGGAGTCTGAACAACATAATCTTGAATACTCTGTACTCTTGCAGCAAGCTGATCCACACGAGAAATTAACCCCTGCACATCCATGCCTGCATCCAAATCCTGAATCACCCAGAATTTAAGAGGAAGAAAAAAGACAAAACAAACCAAAGGAAAAAAAATGGCTCAGAACTCCTTTTCTTTTCCTTCTTTTGAGATGCATTCAGCACATTTTGGGCCAGTTGTTATGATCTGGTGATTAAGGAGCGACATGCGTCTAGCTCTGAGCAGGTGGCAGCTATACTGACCGCAGTCCCTAAGCTCAACACAACACTAGAAGCAGCCGTGGAATGCTCCTAACTCTACCTAGGCATCTCGTCACAGCCTAAGAGCTAACTAACCCTAAAGACAGAAGCAGGAAAAACTATCTTGCCTCAGAGAAAATCCCCAAAGGATAGATTAGCCCCCCACATATAATGACTGTGAGAGGAGAAGGAAATGACATACGTAGTATGAAACAAGATTTAGCACAGGAGGCCACTTCTAGCTAGATAGGAAATAGTACAGGAAAGAGCACTGTGCGGTCAGTAATAAAACCTAGAAAAAGTCCACCGCAGAGAAATGCAAAAAAACTCCACACCTAACTAAAGGTGTGGAGGGCAAACTCTGCTGCCCAGAGCTTCCAGCTTAGCTGAATAGATCCATACTGATAAACTGGACAAATGAGCAAAAACAAAGACAGTACTGAACAATAAAGTCCACAATAAGTGAACTGCAAAGGACAAGCAAGAACTTAGCTTAGCAGAACTGGTCAGAGTGTCAGGAAAATCCAAAGAGCAATGACTCCAGGCTGGAACAATTGACAACTGGCATTGAATGAGGGCTAAGGCCAGACTAATATAGCCGAGCCCATAAGACGATCAGTGAAAACAGCTGCAGAAGCTAAATCAAAGAAGCAGCCATACCACTCAAAACCACAGGAGGGAGCCCAAGAGCAGAACTCACAAAAATACTACTTACAACCACCGGAGGGAGCCCAAGAGCGGAATTCACAACAGCCTGCCCTGTGAATCTCTGTTATATATTCTGTGTGCGGTGAATAAAGTGTGTTCTTTTAGACTGGAAATATGTGGAGTAGCAGTCAGCTTTTATATGCTCTCACGTAATCAAGGAATTCCAGCCAGCGTCCTTCATTCAGAATCCAGCAAAAGCAGAGTGGACCTCCTGAAACACGGGGTGGTACTGAAAGAGGTACCCCAGCTTGATAGACCCCGTTACACTAGCTATTAAAATGAGGGACCCTAAAAAAATAATGTAGGGTCTCCCTATAATTAATAACCAGCAAACGCTATGCAGACAGCTGGGGGCTGAAATTAATAACCTAGGAAGGGTCCATAGATACTGCACCCCTCCAACCTAAAAACATCAGCTCTCAGCCACCGCAGAAAATACACATCTCTAAGATGCACCAATTCTGGCACTTAGCCTCGCTCTTCCCACTTGCCCTGTAGCAGTGGCAAGTGGGGTGATAGTTGGGGGGGATTGATATCACCTTTGTATTGTCAGGTGACATCAAGCTCCGAGGTTGGTAATAGAGAGGCGTCAATAAGATGCCCCCATTACTAACCTCATAGTCACATTGTATGAAAACACAGACACCCAGAATAAAGTCCCGTAATTGAAAGAATGACACAGACTCCTTTAATAACTCTTAATTAAACTATAATTATGAGCTCACCCATTCCACCGGTGCCCTTGTCATCTGCAAAGAGTTAAAAATAAAAAACAATATTCCTCACCTTTCCGCAGTGATGCTGCTAATCCATTTGCCCCACTACGGGTCTAGCTCTGCTACCTCTAGATGGCAGGCTGCATGGTTGCATGATGCGACCATACAGCTTGTCATCCAGTAGACACTGAGCACCGCGTGCGCAGTGTCTCCCTGTGAACTCACATTCCCTGTCTGAGGGCACCGCGAGCGTGAGAAAGTTCTCCTGCTCGCGGTGCCATCAGACAGGTCCTGGGAGTTCACCGCCAATGAACTCACTTCATCTTTCTAATATCAGCGTGAGTGCCGTGGGAAAATAGGAATGAATGCAAGCACAAAACACAAACAGCATAGATGATGGTGAACACCTAACATAGGACTAGAGTCTTAATGGCTTGACACAGCTGTGTTTGTCAGTGGGCCATAAATAGGTCTAGGGAGATTATGTAATTGATTCACGCCGGGCAACTTGCAAAACCCAATGTGGAGCACAACAGAGGGCAGAGGACACAGAGGAAGGAAGCGGAGCCCAGGATACCCTGGACGGCTCAGATGGGGAAGCAAAAACTTGCTGATATATTCCCTTTAAATGCTTGTGTGATTGCTAACTATTTCATACTTACCAACATTTACAACTTCAAATTTGTGATTTAAGCCCAAACCCCAAGCCCAAACCCCTGATGTTATCTAGAAACACACCCTCAAACACCCAGGAGCACACACAAATTGATCATTTTCCTAAGCCCACCTTTTCTGTGGCCTGATCTGTAGTATTATTGAGTCCAGGGCCGTGGGGTACCCGGTACCGGGTCCGATGTTCACAGAGCGATGTCATGGTGGCGACCCGGTCCGTGGCCCTGGGCGCCCATGTACAAGAGAAATTGAATAAAGTTTATGTTCGTAACGCCACCTGTGGTATTCGGTCACTGGGGACCGACACTGCTTTAAGGGGTCCTCTGAGGTGATGTTATGGCAGCTAGATGGTATAACTTCCCACAGGTGAAGTATGTACCCAGGGTTCCCGGTGTGCAGATGGAAGATGGTGAGAGGTGCAGTGAAGAATGAGGACAAAGGTTTGCAGTCTTTTACCTGGTTTACTGTAGCTTCAGGCCACAGCAGTGCAGAATACCAGATCACAGGACAGGCAGGGTCTGGCCGGCATGGAAGCAAATTCAGAGTCCCCTTTACCAGGTGGAATTAAAAGCCTTCCTCCAAGCGCAGTGGTGTTGTAGTCCCTTACTGCCTATGGCTTCTGATAAGGTCCTCACAGTTCTCTCTGTCCTCCATAAAGGTGGGACATAAACCCGTATGGCAGGTGACTCGAGCCTTTTTACAGAATCTCTATCATGACACGAGCACTATGTGTCACTTTGCCTCCTGGGTGTTAGGGCGGACAGGTGATGTGTAATCCAGCTGTCCTGCCAGTTTCTGCTGTCAGTCTTGGAGTCCCTCACAACCTCGGTGTTCCAGCTACCGGTAATCTGCGCCAGCCAGGGAGGTAGCTAATTCACTGCTCTGCTCCACTGGTGTTCCTTCTCCTGTGCTTTGCTCTCACACATACTCACTACAATTTGTTCAGCTTTCTTTCGGTAATATCTCTATCCAGGAGCTGCAGCACTTTCTCGTGGTTGCACGGCTCCTCATACGTTCTTCCTGCCTCAGACTGCTCCAGTCTGCTCTCCGGCACTATCTGACTAACTTTCCCTCCAAACCACAATATATCTCTATGTGCAGGGGAGTCACCTAGAAATAGGATCACAAGCTCCCCCTTGTGGCCTGGAGTGTGAACATGTTGCATGTTTGGGTTACCTGGTGAGAGTTATCCTTCATCGCTTCCAAGCGTAACATCACTCTCCCCGTGAAGAAAGCAATGCCACTGTGACGACCAGGACCCTGGGGCGTCACATTATTGGAGCGCCCGCTAGGACAGTGGGGTACTCGGTACCGGGCCGGTTCTGTTCTTAAAGGGGTGGTCACGGCGGCAGTGACCCGGTCCATGGCCCTGGGAGTCCAATAAAAGGGGTTGAAGTAAATGGAAATAAAGTTTATAAAGTTTGTTTGTTGCACCACCTGTAGTATTCGGTAATAAAGGTGTTAGCTGTTGCAGCTTCAGAGTCCAATGGGGCTGATGGTGATGCAGCAGCGTTGGTACAGCTCTCCACAGGTAGAGCTTTACCCCAGGGCAGCGGTAGTGTTAAGGGTGAGGATGGTGCTTGTGGTAGTTGTAGTAGCTGTGGTCCAGGGTGGATGGCGCAGTAAATAAATGTGAGGACACAGCGTGGTGCTGTTTCCAATGCTTTTCTCACAGTTCTCAGTTGCCCCAGCCGGGGTGCTGTGTCATCCAGGTTTGTGGTCCAGCCAGCTCTCAAGCAATTTGGGTGCAGTTTCCAGAACCCTCTTTCTTAGGTTCCTTTCTCTGGCCATCTTTCTGAGCTAGCTCTCGCCCTCCTGCCCTGTGCCTGCCACACAGTGTCCCAAGCCAGCAGTCACGGATCCTGCCGGGCGGTGAGTGCTAAGTCCTCCCTGAATCCTATATGGCTGCCTTTTCAGCGAATGTGTGCAGATGTGACTGTGCCTCTTTCAAAAGCCACAGCCTCCCGTTAGCTAGCTGAGTTCTTAGTTTCTCCACTACTTTGAGGGCTGATCCCTCACTGCGACCTGGGCCATCCACCCGACAATGGTCAGCGTGGATACGAGCCCTGTTATGTCTGCTAATGAAAGGTGTAATGAAGGCAATCCAGAGACACAGTGTGCCTAGCGATCCGAGCGCACACAGTGATCTGACAAATACCCAAAAACAAAAGAACGAGCTCTGAGACGTGGAAACTCTGTAGACTACACACCTGATCCTATCCTAAACACAACTAAAAGCGGCTGTGGATTGCGCCTAGCAACTACCTATGCAACTCGGCACAGCCTAAGAAACTAGCTAGCCTGAAGATAGAAAAATAGGCCTGACTTGCCCCCAGAGAAATACCCCAAAGGAAAAGGCAGCCCCCCACATATAATGACTGTGAGTAAGATGAAAAGACAAAACGTAGGGATGAAATAGATTCAGCAAAGTGGGGCCCGATAATCTTAGACAGAGCGAGGATAGTAAAGCGAACTTTGCAGTCTACAAAAAACCCTAAAGCAAAAACCACGCAAAGGGGGCAAAAAAGACCCACCGTGCCGAACTAACGGCACGGCGGTACACCCTTTGCTTCTCAGAGCTACCAGCAAAACAAAAGACAAGCTGGACAGAAAAAAGCAACAAAATTGCAAAAACGCACTTAGCTATACAGAGCAGCAGGTCACAGGAACAATCAGGAGAAGCTCAGATCCAACACTGGAACATTGACAAGGAGCAGGGATAGCAGCATCAGGCGGAGTTAAGTAACGAAGCAGTTAACGAGCTCACCAGAACACCTGAGGAAGGAAGCTCAGAAGCTGCAGTACCACTTGTGACCACAGGAGTGAATTCAGCCACAGAATTCACAACAGTACCCCCTCCTTGAGGAGGGGTCACCGAACCCTCACCAGAGCCCCCAGGCCGACCAGGATGAGCCGCATGAAAGGCACGAACAAGATCGGGAGCATGAACATCAGAGGCAAAAACCCAGGAATTATCTTCCTGAGCATAACCCTTCCATTTAACCAGATACTGGAGTTTCCGTCTAGAAACACGAGAATCCAAAATCTTCTCCACAATATACTCCAATTCCCCCTCCACCAAAACCGGGGCAGGAGGCTCAACAGATGGAACCATAGGTGCCACGTATCTCCGCAACAACGACCTATGGAATACATTATGTATGGAAAAGGAGTCTGGGAGGGTCAAACGAAAAGACACAGGATTGAGAACCTCAGAAATCCTATACGGACCAATAAAACGAGGTTTAAATTTAGGAGAGGAAACCTTCATAGGAATATGACGAGAAGATAACCAAACCAGATCCCCAACACGAAGTCGGGGACCCACACGGCGTCTGCGATTAGCGAAAAGTTGAGCCTTTTCCTGGGACAAGGTCAAATTGTCCACTACCTGAGTCCAGATCTGCTGCAACCTGTCCACCACAGAATCCACACCAGGACAGTCCGAAGACTCAACCTGTCCTGAAGAGAAACGAGGATGGAACCCAGAATTGCAAAAAAATGGAGAAACCAAGGTAGCCGAGCTGGCCCGATTATTAAGGGCGAACTCAGCCAACGGCAAAAAGGACACCCAATCATCCTGGTCAGCAGAAACAAAACATCTCAGATATGTTTCCAAGGTCTGATTGGTTCGTTCGGTCTGGCCATTAGTCTGAGGATGGAAAGCCGAGGAAAAGGATAGGTCAATGCCCATCCTACCACAAAAGGCTCGCCAAAACCTTGAAACAAACTGGGAACCTCTGTCAGAAACAATATTCTCAGGAAAGCCATGCAACCGAACCACATGCTGAAAGAACAAAGGTACCAAATCAGAGGAGGAAGGCAATTTAGCCAAGGGCACCAGATGGACCATTTTAGAAAAGCGATCACAGACCACCCAAATGACTGACATCTTTTGAGAAACGGGAAGGTCAGAAATGAAATGCATCGAAATATGTGTCCAAGGCCTCTTTGGGACCGGCAAGGGCAAAAGCAACCCACTGGCACGAGAACAGCAGGGCTTAGCCCTAGCACAAATCCCACAGGACTGCACAAAAGTACGTACATCCCGTGACAGAGATGGCCACCAGAAGGATCTAGCCACTAACTCTCTGGTACCAAAGATTCCAGGATGACCAGCCAACACCGAACAATGAAGTTCAGAGATAAGTTTATTAGTCCACCTATCAGGGACGAACAGTTTCTCCGCTGGACAACGATCAGGTTTATTCGCCTGAAATTTTTGCAGCACCCGCCGCAAATCAGGGGAGATGGCAGACACAATGACTCCTTCCTTGAGGATACCCGCTGGCTCAGATAAACTCGGAGAGTCGGGCACAAAACTCCTAGACAGAGCATCCGCCTTCACATTTTTAGAGCCCGGAAGGTACGAAATCACAAAGTCGAAGCGGGCAAAAAATAACGACCAACGGGCCTGTCTAGGATTCAAGCGCTTGGCAGACTCGAGATAAGTCAAGTTCTTATGATCAGTCAAAACCACCACGCGATGCTTGGCTCCTTCAAGCCAATGGCGCCATTCCTCGAATGCCCACTTCATGGCCAGCAACTCTCGGTTGCCCACATCATAATTACGCTCAGCAGGCGAAAACTTCCTGGAAAAGAAAGCACATGGTTTCATCACTGAGCAATCAGAACCTCTCTGTGACAAAACCGCCCCTGCTCCAATCTCAGAAGCATCAACCTCGACCTGGAACGGAAGAGAAACATCTGGCTGACACAACACAGGGGCAGAACAAAAACGACGCTTCAACTCCTGAAAAGCTTCCACAGCAGCAGAAGACCAATTAACCAAATCAGCACCCTTCTTGGTCAAATCGGTCAATGGTTTGGCAATGCTAGAAAAATTACAGATGAAGCGACGATAAAAATTAGCAAAGCCCAGGAACTTTTGCAGACTTTTCAGAGATGTCGGCTGAATCCAATCCTGGATGGCTTGGACCTTAACTGGATCCATCTCGATAGTAGAAGGGGTAAAGATGAACCCCAAAAATGAAACTTTCTGCACACCGAAGAGACACTTTGATCCCTTCACAAACAAAGAATTAGCACGCAGGACCTGAAAAACCATTCTGACCTGCTTCACATGAGACTCCCAATCATCTGAGAAGATCAAAATGTCATCCAAATAAACAATCAGGAATTTATCCAGATACTCACGAAAGATGTCATGCATAAAAGACTGAAACACAGATGGAGCATTGGCAAGTCCGAACGGCATCACTAGATACTCAAAATGACCCTCGGGCGTATTGAATGCAGTTTTCCATTCATCTCCTTGCCTGATTCTCACCAGATTATACGCACCACGAAGGTCTATCTTAGTGAACCAACTAGCCCCCTTAATCCGAGCAAACAAGTCAGATAACAATGGCAAGGGATACTGAAATTTAACAGTGATCTTATTAAGCAGGCGGTAATCAATACACGGTCTCAGCGAACCATCCTTCTTGGCTACAAAGAAGAACCCTGCTCCCAGTGGTGATGATGATGGGCGAATATGTCCCTTCTCCAGGGATTCCTTCACATAACTGCACATAGCGGCGTGTTCGGGCACGGATAAATTAAATAATCGACCTTTAGGGAATTTACTACCAGGAATCAAATTGATAGCACAATCACAATCCCTATGCGGAGGTAGGGCATCGGACTTGGGCTCTTCAAATACATCCTGATAATCAGACAAGAACTCTGGGACCTCAGAAGGGGTGGATGACGAAATCGACAAAAATGGAACATCACCATGTACCCCCTGACAACCCCAGCTGGATACCGACATGGAATTCCAATCCAATACTGGATTATGGGTTTGTAGCCATGGCAACCCCAACACGACCACATCATGCAGATTATGTAGCACCAGAAAGCGAATAACTTCCTGATGTGCAGGAGCCATGCACATGGTCAGCTGGGCCCAGTACTGAGGTTTATTCTTGGCCAAAGGTGTAGCATCAATTCCTCTCAATGGAATAGGACACCGCAAAGGCTCCAAGAAAAACCCACAACGTTTAGCATAATCCAAATCCATCAGATTCAGGGCAGCGCCTGAATCCACAAACGCCATGACAGAAAACGACGACAAAGAGCATATCAGGGTAATGGACAGAAGGAATTTGGACTGTACAGTACCAATGACGGCAGACCTAGCGGACCGCTTAGTGCGCTTAGGACAATCAGAAATAGCATGAGTGGAATCACCACAGTAGAAACACAGACCATTCAGGCGTCTGTGTTCTTGCCGTTCAACTCTGGTCATAGTCCTATCGCACTGCATAGGCTCAGGTTTAACCTCAGGCAATACCGCCAAATGGTGCACAGATTTACGCTCGCGCAAGCGTCGACCGATTTGAATGGCCAAAGACAAAGACTCATTCAAACCAGCAGGCATAGGAAATCCCACCATGACATCCTTAAGAGCCTCAGAGAGACCCTTTCTGAACAAAGCTGCCAGCGCAGATTCATTCCACTGAGTGAGTACTGACCATTTCCTAAATTTCTGACAATATACTTCTATATCATCCTGACCCTGGCACAAAGCCAGCAAATTTTTCTCAGCCTGATCCACTGAATTAGGCTCATCGTACAGTAATCCGAGCGCCAGGAAAAACGCATCAACACTACTCAATACAGGGTCTCCTGGCGCAAGAGAAAATGCCCAGTCTTGAGGGTCGCCGCGCAAAAAAGAAATAATAATCAAAACCTGTTGAATAGGATTACCAGAAGAATGAGGTTTCAAGGCCAGAAATAGCTTACAATTATTTTTGAAACTTAGAAACTTAGTTCTATCTCCAAAAAACAAATCAGGAATAGGAATTCTTGGTTCTAACATAGATTTCCGATCAATAGCATCTTGAATCTTTTGTACATTTATAACGAGATTATCCATTGAAGAGCACAGACCCTGAATATCCATGTCCACATCTGTGTCCAGAATCACCCAAATGTCTAGGGGAAAAAAAAAAAATGAACACAGAGCAGAAAAAAAAAAAATGATGTCAAAACTTTTTCTTTCCCTCTATTGAGAATCATTAGTTTGGCTCCTTGTACTTTTATGTCTGCTAATGAAGGTGTAATGAAGGCAATCCAGAGACACAGTGTGCCTAGCGATCCGAGTGCACACAGTGATCTGACAAATACCCAAAAACAAAAGAACGAGCTCTGAGACGTGGAAACTCTGTAGACTACACACCTGATCCTATCCTAAACACAACTAAAAGCGGCTGTGTATTGCGCCTAGCAACTACCTATGCAACTCGGCACAGCCTAAGAAACTAGCTAGCCTGAAGATAGAAAAATAGGCCTGACTTGCCCCCAGAGAAATACCCCAAAGGAAAAGGCAGCCCCCCACATATAATGACTGTGAGTAAGATGAAAAGACAAAACGTAGGGATGAAATAGATTCAGCAAAGTGGGGCCCGATAATCTTAGACAGAGCGAGGATAGTAAAGCGAACTTTGCAGTCTACAAAAAACCCTAAAGCAAAAACCACGCAAAGGGGGCAAAAAAGACCCACCGTGCCGAACTAACGGCACGGCGGTACACCCTTTGCTTCTCAGAGCTACCAGCAAAACAAAAGACAAGCTGGACAGAAAAAAAGCAACAAAATAGCAAAAAAGCACTTAGCTATACAGAGCAGCAGGTCACAGGAACAATCAGGAGAAGCTCAGATCCAACACTGGAACATTGACAAGGAGCAGGGATAGCAGCATCAGGCGGAGTTAAGTAACGAAGCAGTTAACGAGCTCACCAGAACACCTGAGGAAGGAAGCTCAGAAGCTGCAGTACCACTTGTGACCACAGGAGTGAATTCAGCCACAGAATTCACAACAGAGCCCCACAGGTGGACTTCTCACTACCCGTGCCTCTAGGACCCCTTCCATCAGTTCTTTCTGTAGTCTCACTTTCCTTCAGCTCCCTCTCTGGAAGCGCCTTTCTGTCTGTTTCAGTCTGTCTGCCAGGAGCTGCAGACCCCCACGTCTGCTCAGCTCCACTTCTCTCTCAATCTCCGCCTAAGCTGATGTTCCTAACAAGCTCCTCCCCTACTCTATCTACCCCACCTACTCCTCCAACACCCTCTCCTATCCAGCCTGGCCCTGACTGAATTGTCTGTGTTGGATGTAGGTGTATGGTTCTGTGCCGTGCCCCCTCCTTACCTGAGAGCGGAGTCCCACACCTCTGGGTGATGTGCAGTACTCTGTGGCGACTGGACCATCAGGGGCGCCACATTATGACAGCAAAACAGGGCAGTATGCTGTTTCTGATGACCTCCCCATTGAGACTGGACCAAATGTGCAGGTTTTTTGCATGCAAAGATTTGAGGCGTCAGCTTATCTCAGAACAAAGCGGCCATGATTCTCTTTTTTTTACCCTTGGACAACCGCACTTTAAATACGTATTAGATGATCCACCAATCTCAGCTGGTTTAGTCAATGTCAGTCTGAAGTGTATAGCTACCATGTGCCATGTTGTTTCAGAGCATAAAATACAATCATTCTGTAATGTGTTTAGAAGAGGGAATATCAGATGTTACCAAGCAAAAAATTGTTTTCTTACACAATAAAAGAGGAAATTCCATAATCACGTGCTGATCTGCACATGCTACAGGGTTGTAAGCCGGGTGAGAAGCTTACTATGGACAACGTCTTTTGGTTCCTCTTGTTCTTTGTAATGAGGAACATGTCATCTGTACACACTGGTACTGAACTTTCACATTAATCAGGAAATCATGGTGGTCAGTCCATGAAAATAACCATGCTAGATATGTCCCAGCTAGAAGCTAGTCCTGAGATGTCATCACATTAATGACATGCCTTTTATAACACCCTTGACCAGCGATTGCCTACAGGAGAGCTCTGGAATTTCATAGAACCTGGTCATGGTTTCTATACCTCCTTAAATGTATAAGTCCATATTGGAAACGTTAAAGTACCACCTCTGATCCAGCTAGGAGTCGACTGAAAACTCCCATTTCTATGCATAATACCAAAAGCCCCACCACATTTGAGATCTGAACACCACATGGTCCTACAAAAAAATGTAAGGTTGCTAAGTATTCCCCAGGGTACAGAACTACACCTGCAATGCCTTGACATATGAATGGGCTGAGAAAATCTGCAAACTCAGCCTTCTCATAGATTCTCCACATGCACATGGGTACAGTCAAATCCAGGCCAAATTATAATATAGATCCTCCTATTTATTGAACTTTTTTTTTTTTTTTTTTTTAATAGGAGGGATATTAAAGGGTTCAGGAACGAGGGGTTATCTTGTGGAAATTTCACTACTTAAAGCCTCATTCAGACATTTTTTTTCTTGGACGCAAATAAAAGGGCCAATTTCCCTCAGATTGTTATCGTGTTTGGTCTATGTCCATGCGTCAGTTTCACTATCAGTGTTCCATACGTTCTTCAGAAAAATATAGAAGAAAGGAAATGCACACCCAGAATAGGCACAGAACAGAATGTTTGTTTTTTAATCATTTAATTTTCTACCTTCATATCTGAAAAAAAAAAAAGCTGCTACATGGCAGATAGAGGGATAGCAACGTTTCGGGTACCCTTCATCTGGCTATGTGTAGTGTATGTCTGGGATGACTTTCTTGGACAATAAAAATGAAAAATATTATTATTTATTTATATAGCACCATTAATTCCATGGTGCTGTACATGAGAAAGGGGTTACATACAGGGTTATAGATATCGTTTACAGTAAACAAGTTTACAGTGACAGACTGGTACAGAGGGGAGAGGACCCTGTCCTTGCAGACTTACATTCTATGGGATAGTGGGGAAGAGACAGAAGGTAGGGGTGGGGAGGCGGCTGCTCTGGCGGTGACAAGGCGGCGGCGCTGGCAGCGGCATGGTTATTGTAGGCTTTCCTGAAGAGATGGGTTTTCAGGTTCTGTCTGAAGGATCTGAGGGTGGAGGTTAATCGGACGTGTTTAGGCATGGAATTCCAGAGGATGGGGGATATTCGGGAGACATCTTGGAGGCGGTTGTGTGACGAACGAATAAGTGTGGAGGAGAGTAGGAGGTCTTGGGAGGATCGGAGATTACGTGAGGGAAGATATTGGGAGATTAGTTTAGAGATATAGGGAGGGGACAGGTTGTGGATGGCTTTGTAGATCAGTGTTAGTAGTTTGAACTGGATTCGTTGGGGAATTGGGAGCCAGTGGAGGGATTTCCAGATGGGAGAAGCGGAGGAGTAGCGAGGAGAGAGGTGGATTAGCCGGGCAGCAGAGTTGAGGACAGACTGGAGGGGTGCAAGAGAGTTAGCTGGGAGGCCACAGAGGAGGGTGTTGCAGTAACCGAGGCGGGAGATGATGAGAGCATGCACAAGAGTTTTGGTAGATTGTGGGCTGAGGAAGGAACGGATTCTGGCAATATTTTTGAGTTGGAGGCGACAGGAGGTGGCGAGAGCTTGGATGTGAGGTTTGAAGGACAGGGCAGAGTCGAGAGTTACCCCGAGGCAGCGGATTTCAGGTGCGGGAGAGAGCGTGATGCCGTTTACCATAATAGATAGATCAGGTAGGGGGTATATGTGAGGTGGGGGAAAGATGATGAATTCGGGTTTGTCTACATTGATTTTTAGGAAGCGAGAGGTGAAGAAGGAGGATATGGCTGACAGACACTTCGGGATTCTGGACAGCAGGGAGGTGACATCTGGGCCAGAGAGGTATATCTGAGTGTCGTCTGCATACACGTGGTACTGGAAGCCATGGGACTTTATGAGTTGTCCTAGGCCAAGGGTATAGATGGAAAAAAGTAGGGGCCCTAGGACAGAGTCTTGAGGGACTCCAACAGAGAGAGGGCGAGATGAGGTGGTGTGGGAGTGGGAAACGCTAAATGTGCGGTTGGATAGGTATGAGGCAATCCAGGACAGGGCAAGGTCTTTGATGCCAAGGGAAGAAAGAATCTGTAGCAGTAGGCAGTGATCGACTGTGTCGAAAGCAGAGGACGGGTCAAGAAGGAGGAGGATGGAGAACTGTCTGTTAGCTTTGGCTGTGAGTATGTCATTAGTAATTTTTGTCAGGGCAGTTTCGGTGGAATGGTGGGGGCGGAAGCCAGATTGGAGGTTGTGAAGGAGAGAGTTAGATGAGAGGTGGGAGGAAAGTTGAGCATGGACATGCTGCTCAAGGAGTTTTGAAGCAAACGGGAGCAGTGATATGGGGCGATAGCTGGGCATAGCAGTTGGGTCAAGGTTAGTTTTTTTGAGGATGGTGTGATGGTGGCATGTTTGTAGGCAGAGGGGAAGGTACCAGAAAAGAGCGATAGGTTGAAGAGATGGGTTACGGCTGGAATGAGCGTGTTAGTGAGGTTGGGGAGCAGGTGGGAGGGGATGGGGTCAAGTGCACAGGTGGTGAGGTGTGATTTGGAAAAGAGGCGAGTAAGCTCTCCTTCAGTGATGTTGGAGAGGGAGGTTATTAGGGAAGGGCATAGGTCTGGTATATGGAGTGGTTGGGGTGGTGGACAAGTAAAGGTTTGCCTTGTTTGGCCGATCTTATTGAAATAGGTGGCAAAGTCCTCGGAAGAGATGAAGGTAGTTGGAGGTGGCAGTGGTGGGCGGAGGAGAGAGATAAATGTGCTGAACAGTTGTTTTGGGTTGTAGGATAGTGAAGATACAAGGTTAGTGAAATAGGTCTGTTTAGCAGAGGTGAGGGCTGATTTGAAGTCAAGTGTAGCTTGTTTGAAAGCAGTGAAGTCGTCTGGGAGGTGTGTTTTCTTCCAACGCCACTCCGTGACCGTGAATGCTCGTCGAAGTTTTTTGTGAGATTGTTATGCCAGGGTTGCCTATTGGTTCGTCGCACTTTGCCATGCATGAGAGGGGCGACTGAGTATATGGCTGATGTGAGGGTGGTGTTATAGAAAGTGGTGGCGCTGTCCATGTCATGGAGTAAAGATATGGAGGACAAGGGTAGGAAAGAGTCTGTGAATGTCTAGGTTTGCAAGGATTCTGCGAGGATGTGGTAATGGCTGGACCTGGGGGGCAGGTGAGGAGGACAAGAATGAGAAGGTGAGTAGATGGTGGTCAGATAGGGGAAGGGAGAGGTTGTGAGCTTAGATAAGGAACAGAGGTGGGTGAAGATGAGGCCTAGTGTATGTCCATCTGTGTGGGTAGCTGTGGAGGACCACCATTTTGCTGCAACAGTGCCTAAGTCATTTATAGAGTGTTTTTCATACCTGAACCAAAGCCATCACTCCTCCTGGTCTTGATGGCTCTCTGCTCACCCTTTTCATTTCTCTCAGTGATAGAAATAACAGGAGGGAATGAAAGGGTGTTTAACACAGACCTATAGAAAGGGGAAAAAGCAAGTATAGAGTCCTGGAGGGCAGAGAAAATTACCTATAGAAAAGGAAGAAAGAGGAAGTAAGTGCAGGATAGAAGCTGTGCTGATATATGAGCAGTGAAATCAGCAGCGCACTGGATATACGCAAACTTCACACCCAGCCTATATTACTGGGCGAGATGCTCCAAGAAAAATATCTGAACTTGGATCAGGTTGCACACTGCATTATCAGGGGTCTGAAAATTAATGAAGGAATGAAGATTGTGGAGGACAGAATTAGGATAAGAATGGAGGTGGGATCTGAGGCAGTTAAAGTGCTCCGTTCCCGCCCAGAGCACTTCCAGCCTAATTTGCTTACGGGAACACCGGAGATAACTTGCATTTAGCTGATTTTCAACACTCCCATTAAGGGTGCAGTCAGACGGCCGTGTAAATCGGACCAAGATCAGGCCGCAATGCTTGGACTGGTCGGCGGCTCTCCCAACTGAGCGTGACAGCCGCACAAATATATGAAGCTGCCACACTTGGGTCAGGAGAGCCGCTGGACAGTCCGATCTCAGTCCAAGTTATACATCTGTCTGACTGCTCCCTAAGGATGAAAGGAGCTGAGTTGCACATGATTGACCACAGCTCCTTTCACATGGGGATTTTCAGAGCCTCAGTTCTCGGCCCCCAGCGGTCGGACCACCAGGAATCAAGACGTTATCCGATGGATAGGGGATAACTTCCAGACTTGGTGCAAGGTACAACCTCTTTAATTTATAAATAGCAAATAGACTCTATGTGATGTTTAAGACAAATATTAATTTTGTATATTTTCGTCTCTTTCTCCTTTAGATTTAACCAGTGCTATGGACTACTAGGAGTTTTCGACAGACTACACGGCACAGATCTGATATTCAAGCAAACTAAGGCCTACGACAGACACATTTTACTACTGAATTGTAATCCTCTGACTCAAAGCATTCCTGATCTGCCCAAGAAATCAGAGTGACATCCTCATGGACTGTCTTTTACCAACTTTGGAAATGTGTTATTGTTCTGTAGGTAAAAGTGTCCAAAATAAATACCGAAGTGTTTTAATGTAATTGGGAGTTTGGCTCTGGTCACACGTTGGGATTGTGATCCGATTGGGGCTTCTTTCCAGCTGTAACCAGGGTGAGATCCAAAGAAAAACCCCGCTGTGGACGTATGTCCATTCAAATAAGAATTTGAGCTTTACCGCCAGTGTTAAAACTAGTGATTTCCAACCTGTGTCTCTCCATCTATTGTAAAACTACAACTCCCAGCATGCCTGCAGTTGCTACTTTCACATTTCGAGAGCCACCAGTAGGCGACCACTGTTCTAGAAAGTCTATTTTGACCCAGGCATCTAACGTTATGCCTTCAAAGTTGGTGAATATAGCCCAAAGATGGGCTGCGGACCCTGCCCCAACGACGGCTCCTCTCCTGGTAGATAACTTCCGAAATCTTGCTTATAATTGAATGTATTGTATGCAATATTTTTTATTTTCTTTTAATTTAACTACTAACCAATGTACAGACATGGAATTATCAGAATACATTTTTTGCAGTATGACTGGATGCCAAAATAGAGAAGTAAACTATCATTTGTAAAAAAAATTCACGCGTCCATTCTTGTGACTGCCATTGATGGAGACATCGACGTGCCCAAAGTTGCTCATGAACGTTGTTCTTCTCTTCATCAGATTCATATTTCTGCTCCAGAGCCACTTAACATCTCCAAGTTTAGATAGGAATTATCAACCAGTGTCAGACATTTTGGCATCTATGGAGATTAGTGATGAGCAAGCATACTCAGGTGCTAATAGAGTGACGTCAGCATGCTCGAATGATGTGTCCAAGTCCCCGTGCCTCCATGTCTCACGGCTAGGGTTACACAGCCAGGCAACCCGTGTGGCGACCAAAGATTGCCAGGCGTCGCTGCTATATCTCAATACTAGTGATTGGAGTCACATTGTCACCCTAAACATACTGTAATTAACCCCTTCCCGACCTTTGACGCCACGTAGGTGTCATGAAAGTCGGTGCCAATCCGACCCATGACGCCTATGTGGCGTCATGGAAAGATCGCGTCCCTGCAGATCGGGTGAAAGGGTTAACTCCCATTTCACCCGATCTGCAGGGACAGGGGGAGTGGTAGTTTAGCCCAGGAGGGGTGGCTTTACCCCCCCCCCCCCCCGTGGCTACGATCGCTCTGATTGGCTGTTGAAAGTGAAACTGCCAATCAGAGCGATTTGTAATATTTCACCTATTATAACTGGTGAAATATTACAATCCAGCCATGGCCGATGCTGCAATATCATCGGCCATGGCTGGAAACACTAATGTGCCCCCACCCCACCCCACCGATCGCCCCCCCAGCTCTCCGATCTGTCCGGTACACTGCTCCAGCTCCCCTCCGTCCTGTGCTCCGCTCCCCCCCGTGCTCTTGTCCGCTCCCCCCGTGCTCCAATCACCCTCCCCATGCTCCATCACCCCCCCTGCACTCCGATCCACCCCCCTCCGTGCTCCGTTACAACCCCCGTGCTCTGTTCCACCCCCCCACCCCCGTGCTCCGTTCCACCCCTCCCGCGCTCCGATCCCCCCCCCCCCCCGTGCTCCCCCCCCAACCCATCATACTTACCGATCCTGCCGGGGTCCGTCCGTCTTCTCCCTGGGCGCCGCCATCTTCCAAAATTTCGGGCGCATGCGCAGTTCGCCCGCCGAATCTGCCGTCCGGCAGATTCGTTCCAAAGTGCATTTTGATCACTGAGATAGATTATATCTCAGTGATCAAAATAAAAAAAATAATAAATGACCCCCCCCCCTTTGTCACCCCCATAGGTAGGGACAATAAAAAAATAAAGAATTTTTTTTTTCCCACTAATGTTAGAATAGGGCTAGGGTTAGGGCTAGGGTTAGGGCTAGGGTTAGGGCTAGGGTTAGGGCTAGGGGTAGGGGTAGGGTTAGGGCTAGGGTTAGGGCTAAAGTTAGGGCTACGGTTAAGGGTTAGGGCTAGGGTTAGGGCTAGGGTTAGGGTTTCGGTATGTGCACACGTATTCTGGTCCTCTGCGGATTTTTCCGCTGCGGATTTGATAAATCCGCAGTGCTAAACCGCTGCAGATTTATGGCGGATTTACCGTGTTTTTTCTGCGCATTTCACTGCGGTTTTACAACTGCGATTTTCTATTTGTAAAACCGCTGTGGAATCCGCACAAAGAAGTGTACAGCAATTTTTGTTTCCCATAGGTTTACATTGAACTGTAAACTCATGGGAAACTGCTGCGGATCCGCAGCGTTTTCCGCAGCGTGTGCACATACCTTTAGAATTAGGCTATGTGCACACGGTGCGGATTTGGCTGCGGATTCGCAGCACTGTTCCATCAGGTTTACAGTACCATGTAAACCTATGGAAAACCAAATCCGCTGTGCCCATGGTGCGGAAAATACCGCGCGGAAACGCTGCGTTGTATTTTCCGCAGCATGTCAATTCTTTGTGCGGATTCCACACAAAAAACACTGGAAATCCGTGGAAAATCCGCAGGTAAAACGCAGTGCCTTTTACCCGCGGATTTTTTAAAAATGATGCTGAAAAATCTCACACGAATCCGCAACGTGGGCACATAGCCTTAGGGTTAGGGTTGGAATTAGGGTTGTGGTTAGGGGTGTGATTAGGGTTATGGCTACAGTTGGGATTAGAGTTAGGGGTGTGTTGGGGTTAGTGTTGGAGGTAGAATTGAGGGGTTACCACTGTTTAGGCACTTCAGAGGTCTCCAAACACAACATGGTGCCACCATTGATTCCAGCCAATCTCGTATTCAAAAAGTCAAATGGTGCTCCCTCAATTCCGAGCCCTGACGTGTGCCCAAACAGTGGTTTACCCCCACATATGGGGTACCAGCATACTCAGGATAAACTGCGCAACAATTACTGGGGTCCAATTTCTCCTGTTACCCTTGTGAAAATAAAAAAATGCTTGCTAAAACATCATTTTTGAGGAAAGAAAAATGATTTTTTATTTTCACGGCTCTGCGTTGTAAACGTCTGTGAAGCACTTGGGGGTTCAAAGTGCTCACCACATATCTAGATAAGTTCCTTGGGTGGTCTAGTTTCTAAAATGGGGTCACTTGTGGGGGGTTTCTACTGTTTAGACACACCAGGGGCTCTGCAAACGCAACGTGACGCCCGCAGACCATTCCATCAAAGTCTGCATTTCAAAAGTCACTACTTCCCTTCTGAGCCCCGACGTGTGCCCAAACAGTGGTTTACCTCCACATATGGGGTATCACCGTACTCAGGAGAAACTGGACAACAAATATTGGGGTCAAATTTCTCCTGTTACCCTTGGAAAAATTAAAAAATTCTGGGCTAAATAATTATTTTTGAGGAAAGAAAACGTATTTATTATTTTCATGGCTCTGAATTATAAACTTCTGTGAAGCACTTGGGGGTTCAAAGTGCTCACCACACATCTAGATAAGTTCCTTTCGGGGTCTAGTTTTTAAAATGGGGTCACTTGTGGGGGGTTTCTACTGTTAAGCCACATCAGGGGCTCTGCAAACGCAACGTGACGGCCACAGAGCATTCCATCAAAGTCTGCATTTCAAAACGTCACTACTTCACTTCCGAGCCCCGACATGTGCCCAAACAGTGGTTTACCCCCACATATGGGGTATCAGCGTACTCAGGAGAAACTGGACAACAACTTTTGGGGTCAAATTTCTCCTGTTACCCTTGGAAAAATAAAAAATTGCAGGCTAAAAGATCATTTTTGAGAAAATAATTTTTTTTTTTTTCATGGCTCTGCGTTATAAACTTCTGTGAAGCACTTGGGGGTTCAAAGTCCTCACCACACATCTAGATTAGTTCCTTTGGGGGATTAGTTTCCAAAATGGGGTCATTTCTGGGGGATCTCCAATGTTTAGGCACACAGGGGCTCTCCAAACGTGACATGGTCTCCGCTAATGATTGGAGCTAATTTTCCATTTAAAAAGCCAAATGGCGTGCCTTCCCTTCCGAGCCCTGCCGTGCGCCCAAACAGTGGTTTACCCCCACATATGGGGTATCAGCGTACTCAGGACAAACTGGACAACAACATTTGGGGTCCAATTTCTCCTATTACCCTTGGTAAAATAGGAAATTCCAGGCTAAAAAATCATTTTTGAGGAAAGAAAAATTATTTTTTATTTTCATGGCTCTGCGTTATAAACTTCTGTGAAGCACCTTGGGGTTTAAAGTGCTCAATATGCATCTAGATAAGTTCCTTGGGGGGTCTAGTTTCCAAAATGGGGTCACTTGTGGGGGAGCTCCAATGTTTAGGCACACAGGGGCTCTCCAAACGCGACATGGTGTCCGCTAACAATTTGAGCTAATTTTCCATTCAAAAAGTCACATGGCGCGCCTTCCCTTCCGAGCCCTGCCGAGTGCCCAAACAGTGGTTTACCCCCACATATGAGGTATCGGCGTACTCGGGAGAAATTGCCCAACAAATTTTATGATCCATTTTATCCTATTGCCCATGTGAAAATGAAAAAATTGAGGCGAAAATAATTTTTTTGTGAAAAAAAAGTACTTTTTCATTTTTACGGATCAATTTGTGAAGCACCTGAGGGTTTAAAGTGCTCACTAGGCATCTAAATAAGTTCCTTGGGGCGTCTAGTTTCCAAAATGGGGTCACTTGTGGGGGAGCTCCAATGTTTAGGCAAACGGGGGCTCTCCAAACGTGACATGGTGTCCGCTAAAGAGTGGAGCCAATTTTTGATTCAAAAAGTCAAATGGCGCTCCTTCCCTTCCAAGCCCTGCCGTGCGCCCAAACAGTGGTTTACCCCCACATATGAGGTATCAGCTTACTCAGGACAAATTGGACAACAACTTTCGTGGTTTAGTTTCTCCTTTTACCATTGGGAAAATAAAAAAATTGTTGCTAAAATATAATTTTTGTGACTAAAAAGTTAAATGTTCATTTTTTTCTTCCATGTTGCTTCTGCTGCTGTGAAGCACCTGAAGGGTTAATAAACTTCTTGAATGTGGTTTTGAGTACCTTGAGGGGTGCAGTTTTTAGAATGGTGTCACTTTTGGGTATTTTCAGCCATATAGACCCCTCAAACTGACTTCAAATGTGAGGTGGTCCCTAAAAAAAATGGTTTTGTAAATTTTGTTGTAAAAATGAGAAATCGCTGGTCAAATTTTAACCCTTATAACTTCCTAGCAAAAAAAAATTTTGTTTCCAAAATTGTGCTGATGTAAAGTAAACATGTGGGAAATGTTATTTATTAACTATTTTGTGTCACATAACTCTCTGGTTTAACAGAATAAAAATTCAAAATGTGAAAATTGCGAAATTTTCTAAATTTTTCGCCAAATTTCCGTTTTAATCACAAATAAACGCAGAATTTATTGACCTAAATTTACCACTAACATGAAGCCCAATATGTCACGAAAAAACAATCTCAGAACAGCTAGGATCCGTTGAAGCGTTCCTGAGTTATTACCTCATAAAGGGACACTGGTCAGAATTGCAAAAAACGGCAAGGTCTTTAAGGTCAAAATAGGCTGGGTCATGAAGGGGTTAAAAAAAAAAACCAGTTGCCCAAAATCGTACCCAGTTGGATTTTTTTTTCTACTTGTTCACAAACATCACTAGAAATGGGACCCCATGTACTTATAGCAGCGCCATCTAGCAATCTTTGGCCATACAACTTGTGTTCAGGTCAAAATCACTGTGCAGCCAAAGCCTTAATATACTGTCAATAGCCAGTTGTCTTATTTCCATATCTGTCCATCTTCCAATTTTCACCCACCATGACAAGATTGTCCCAGGACCCTCCAGCAGAACTCCTTCCCATTCAGGGGTGACTGTGAATTCACTCACTCGTCTAGGTCTTAGGATTTTCTCTTTGTCATTGGGTTTCCACTAATTTCGAAGTGAATTGGGCAAAGAAAAGCAATGGAAAAAAACTCGCATCACTTAAACCAGGCTTGCCATGTATTCAGAAACATAGTTGAGAAAAAAAGATTGGGAGCACCTTAACCCCTCATACATCTTGGAACTTCGTTGCAGCCAGATTAAGGGAGTGTGAGTTTTCTTAGCGGCACCTGAGTTTCGGCATCATTGCTATCTCTTGTGGTTACTAGCCCCCTCAGGTCATGGGGGTCATGACAAGTTTCATGTCACAACATTGTAAAGGCTTAATAATCACAAGAGACATCCATAATACCAATATTTGAGTGATTTCCAAGGAAGTTCACACTGCCCTCATCTGGCTTCCAACAAGGACACCATATCAGGGTCCTGCAAATCTATTTGCCCAACGATCTGTAATGTCTAAAGGATTCCACAAAAAAAAAAAAGGTTAAACCTCCTGAACAATACGGCAAAACTCCGAGGAGTTGTGAAAGCAATGCTACCTAAAAGTTTCTGTGCACGGCAGTAGTAAGATGTATCATCAGAATCTGCCCGTGTAGAGCCGCACATTCAGGGGGCATAGTCAGGGAGAACAAAAAAGAGTTTATAGTTTTTAAAGAAAATTTGCAACACACTCAAAATTCAAAGATGGCAAGTCCAGAGCTTTAGAATGCCTGTAGAGAGGGGAAGCCTAGCATAGGTAAAAAAAATGGAGATACCCCCTCCAGTCCCAATGGGCTCAATGGTTACTAAGTACAAACTGGTCTTGGGTTGACCTGAACTCAACAATAATAATAATAATAATTTTTATTTATTTATATAGCGCCAACATATTCTGCAGCGCTTTACAAATTATAGAGGGGACTTGTACATACAATAGACATTACAGCATAACAGAAATACAGTTCAAAACAGATACCAAGAGGAGTGAGGGCCCTGCTCGCAAGCTTACAAACTATGAGGAAAAGGGGAGACACAAGAGGTGGATGGTAACAATTGCTATAGTTATTCGGACCAGCCATAGTGTAAGGCTCGGGTGTTCATGTAAAGCTGCATGAACCAGTTAACTGCCTAAGTATGTAGCAGTACAGACACAGAGGGTTATTAACTGCATAAAGTTAATAAAAACTGCACAACAACCTTCTAGGCAAAGTAAAGGTCTGGTCAGGAGACACGTGGTCTGTTAGTACTTAGCGGTCTGCACTTTGGTTGTGAAACCTGTCTTCGAGTGAGAAGGAACGGATGCGTCACATCTTCAAAATTTTCTCCCTACATCATTGTTAAATGCTGACATTAAACTAAACTCAAATAGCTTCCAGCCCCTACGAAGCCTTCACTCCCCCACCATCAGCCATGGTGAAAGCAAATGGCCATTTCTCTTCCATTTTTTTCCCATGGCAAATGACAGGGTTGTCCAGAACCTCATTTTGCCAGGAACCCTTCTTGTGTTATGGACAAGAAATCTCCAATAGGATTTCCCTTGGGGAGTATGATGGTAGTTTTTTTGTTTTGGATGACCACCTAAGGTGTCGGATTAAGTAACGGGTGACCACAGAAGTTTTTTCTTCCCATTCATTTACTTTCTACAGCATTGGGGTAACGGGTACCACTAAACATCCCTTGTGTATCAGATATGGGGTAGTGTCACTTGCCTCTGACAATTCTCGATATCTTTGGGTCACTCTTCAGACTATACAGGCGCTAAAATATCCTTTAAACACCATAGCTTTGCCTAAAATTAGAGGAGCTCCAAAAGACTGAAGCTGACCGGATCCAGTGCTTCCACTTTGCCTAGGAAACGGGTCAGCTCTTGTACACTGCAGAGGTGGTCGGTAACCTAGGCATTAACAATCCATTCGTTCTTGAGAACAAAGCGGATTTTATGTAGGAGGCAGATTCCAAACTTGCTTGTTTTTACAAGCAGCTTTGCAAAATTTTCCCTTTCAAGAAGACTAAACTATTTGTTTTTGGCTTGATCTCGAGCCATGGTGATTTGATTGATGAACGCTCTGTAGGAAGATCCATCTTGTGCAAGCCTAGATTGGTCCACCATAGTTTTCTCCACAGACATATTGATAGTATCAAGAAATCGGGTTGCTGGTCACCAGGAGCGTAACTACCGCGAGTGGCCACTGTAACAGTGACCGGCAGGTGAGTGGGCCGCTGACACCAGCAAATACTTCAGCAGGATGTGTGTATATATACATACAGAGAGAAAGAGGTTCTGGACAGTCAAGGATCTATAACTCATAATACGGGGAAGACAAGCTGGCAGACACCAAAGAGAAAAACAATTTTTTTTTATTGCATACATCCTTTGATAAAACATCAGGTTATACTTTACACTGTGCATTATGAGATAATGGTGAGCTGTAACAGCCATGATGGATGTCTAGTGACCCAATCAGAGGACCCTACTGCAGTTCTTCAGCAACCACAGAATGATGATCGAACAGCAGTAAAAAAACAAAAAAACAAACAGGAATTGAAAGAGTTCTAAAATATCATAATGTAAGGATTTTTTTAAATATCTAGCATTAGTATTTTGGTTTTATGCTCTTTTACCTACTTGATTAAGTTTAGGATTTTCCTTCATTACCCATCCACAGGATTACTTGTTGATGCTCGGAGTCCGACCTCTGGGACCTGCACCGATCAGCAGATTGGATTACATATATCCCCATTAGAATGGCGCATCAGTGTACATGCTCGACCTCCACTCCTTTTATCCCCTGTGGGGCCGCTGACCACAGCTCTCAGCTTTTTCTGGAACCCCTGTAGGGAAGGGGGTTCAACCTGCCACTCTATTTTGTAACTCGGATAAAAAGTCCTCAATTTGCCGATCAGTGCAGGTCACAGCGGTCAGCCCTACACTGATCAGCAAGTTATCACCGATCCTGCAGGTGGGTAATACCTTGTTTTAACTGGACAACCCCTTTAAGTGTTTCAAAACATATTAGATCAATTCTGTCTTATTGTAGCTGTAGCACCATGTTTCCTTATGGTCGATATTTCTGGCTGGGAGTAATCACACAATTTCAGATCATGTCAGAAGTCTTGCTATTCTCTTTCATTTTTCCCTCAATAAGGTGGGTTTTCATGACACCCATAGGGTTCCTTTGGAGTCCTAGCCTTCACGGGTTAAATGGAGTCTGTCAACACAAAATCACTGCTCAAACCAAGCACAGGCAGGCGCTCAGTGCACCCTTGGCATGGTCAAGTTCAGTTACCACCTACTTGTTCTCCATATTTCTCCACCCTCTTCTTTGTTGATTGACAGCTGTAGCTTTACAAGAGCAGAGATATATGGGAAACAAGTAGGTGGGAAGGTGAACTGAACTATTTGGCCACACCATGGGTGCACCGAGCATTTGTGCTTGGTTTGGACAGTCATTTTATGCTGATAGACTCACGGCGTTGGACTTATTCTAGATTCCTACGTATATATATTTTTTAAGTGAGGGTTTCTGTAATTAACTCATTAACTATCCTGTCTTTGCTGGGTTACCCTCCTAGGCACCTACAAGGGTTTTGGGGTGCGTCTGGTTATTTCTGGCAATCCCTATGGGGCAAACTGCACAACTACTATGGGGCAATGAACTGTCTTTATTCTGTTTGGGTGAGTGTGAATCAATATCTGTCTTCTATGTAATATTGTGTCTCATGTAATTAATTGTATGACACATATTTTAGTGAATTAAAGTGGTTTTCTATGTTCTAATTAGTTTTACAAATCTAGGAAACATCTATTTAATCCATTTTATTGAAGTAATGCAATTACCAGGGTGTCATATCAGTACGGTGCTGTGGTCCAAAACATGTGCGCTGATGTGACCAGACCCCAGCCATTGGCGGCCTCCTTAGAACAGCACTGTGCAGCTCTGCGCATGCGCTAGTTCCTGTACCGTTATCTATATGGTAGATATTTTCTATGATCGATGTATTCCATATAATAAATGTTATGTAACCGATATAGATGTATATATAATTACTTCAGAAGTGGAAAAACTCATTCTCCCATGTGACATTTTCTAATATCTCTCTGATGTCTGCTAGCATACATTCCAGGCATAGTTATAGGCAGGGCTGTTTTTTAAATCCTGATTATCAGTGTTTTCCTGGAAGCAGCTATTTAGTACTCTTAATAGAAATGAATAACTGATCATTGGGAAGACTTAACCTCACTAAAGGCATCATGTGCTCTACATGGTACACAAAGGCCTAATGAGGTCTCGACACTACCCGCTAGACCACAAGTCCAATTCAGCCGCGGTTTCTCTCACTCAACTCGTTGGCCGTCTTCGCTACTTGAAGCGTGGTCCCTGTCCACCCACAGTACCGTACGTTTTTGCAGGAATGCAACCGCCCACAGGAATGTACCTCATCTACAGCCGTATCGTTTCTCGGGCCTGCTTCTGAACCGGACATGGTCTTCTACTGGTGTGGGACTGGTGCGGGGCATGGTCTTCTACTGGCATGCATCTCGGTCTTTTACTGGCGTGGATGATTGTCTTCCTCTCGGCTCAACTTACAGATCTTCCTCTTAACTCAGGTCACCGATCTTCCTCTCAGCTCAGCTCACGAATCTTCTTTTTAGCTCAGGCCTTCTCCTAGATCTGACCACTCTTGAACCCTTCAGTGACGATGGTGGCTGTATACCCACTTCGCAGCCATGCCTGGTACAGACTCTAACGCCAGACTGCTCCTTCTCGGCTCGAACAGGACTTTTTATATTCAGTAACTACGACACAACTGTCACGTAACCCGGTGTCCCCTTTCAAATCTTTCCTCCAGGAACACACTTTCCATCTTTCAGTTCCTGCTTGCGCAGTCCAACCAGCAGATGGAGGCATTTACGTGCAAGTGCTGTGGAACGTCGATTGGATGCATCTTCTCTTCACCATCCCCTTAAAGTGCCAATAATTATTTAGACAGGGATGTCAAACTCTAATACATAGAGGGCCAAAATAAAAAAAACTTGGATAAAGTCGTGGGCCAACCTTAATATTTATTAAAACAATGTCTACAGTTGAGGAAGCTTTTCCTTATCAAATAAATTTATAAACCTTTTCATATGGAACTTAAAGGGGTAGTCCCACAAAAAGTACAGAGGCTATTGTCTGATCACCTGCCTTGTTTTCTGAGGCTGTTGATCACAATGGCCAGTGTTGTGCTGGCAGCCATGTAATATGCGACAGTGCCATGTTCTGCCATAGACATGTATTGGATGTGGTGTAAGCGGTCACTACCTGTACATGTGTCAGCAATGACATCTGATCGTCCTCTGCAGCTACCAGTACAGTACAAGCATGTAGGATACAGCATATTCATGGTAAGTTCTTAGTGCCCCCAGGTTACTTACAAGGAGTCCAGCAGAAGTTTGGGTGCATCCTCACAAACTACTGATCTGATAAGTACCCCCTTGTGCTGTCGGCCTTATATCATTTGTTTTATTACATGCTGACCTCACACTGTTATTCTCTGGCTGAGTGAGTTGCTCCTTATTGTTGGGCTCCAGTTTTCTGCCTCTAACCATTTACATTTTCCTGGGGGTTGTATTTATCCTAGGGAATCCCAGGGTCAGCCATCGTTGAGCGGGGGCACCATATCCGCTGTCAAGTAGGGTGCCAACCTCCGCTGGGAGGCAGGCTATTTTTGACAGGAGGCAGCCTAGTGGGGAACAATGTTCATCTTGGATCATCTACCAGTATCTGAATGATGCTCAACTCACCTACTCACTACTTTGGCACTTGCCCCCCTACGCCCTGAGGTCCAGTTGCCTGTTTGCCTTGATTTTCCTCCCATTCACCCTCAACGTTGTGTGATTGCATGATCTTCTTCACTTATACACAGGGATATCCAGGGCAGTTAGGGTCAGCCTCCGAGGAACGGGGGGCTCCATTTTCACACAAATAAAATTTATGGTGCCAACCTCCACTGGTATGCAGGTGTTAAGATAAAGGCCTTATTGTAGGGTGAACCTAGAGGGCAGTTTTTAATTGTATGGTGTTTGTATTGTTCTATCACTTTATTCGTATGTAAAAGTTATGTTTTATATCTATTTTGGGGTCTCTTATGTTAGCAAATCAGTGCAAAGTGGCCACGGTATCTAGGCGAAGAACGTAAAGGAGACCAAACGTGTGTCTAAACCCATTCACTTCTACAGATGGATCAGTGTTGCCACTCCTCTTGGGACCCTCATTCTTCCAATATATGGGAGTACCTGAGTTGGAACCCTGATAAATCAAACATTACTCATCCCAGCAATCTTGTATCGCTCTTGTTCCTTATCCAGACCATATTGATCCCTACTTTTTGGTCCTGTCCTTGACATAATGAAAAATTCAGGAGACGCCTCCTCAGTAAATCGCCGATTGCCTCACAAATATATTTTTTGACTACAGAAGAGAATCGTCTGAATCCTACAAACGCTAATGAATATTTCTTTGGAGCAGCTCGTCCCGAGAGGAATAATGTAACGTTCCTCTATTGGGAAAATTAAGGGTCCTATAGCAACAGGGTGCACCTGGCAGAGGCCTATCGGTCCCACACCATAACAGGCACCTCATTGACAGCAGATATAAGTTTATTACGCTAAATAGAGCCATTTTCTATCAGAAGACGCCGTCGTCGGCTAGTAGCCAAACTACACGCACAATACATGTTATCTGCCAGCCCTTCACAACATGACCGACCCTGTGTTGCCGGGTGTCCAGCATGCCCCAATAGCTGTCTGACAGTTGAGATCCCTCGAGTTTTCTACAGAACAGATCTGGTGCCAGTTGCCTGTAGACACCTGGGAATAGGAGCTGCCAATGTGTAGTTGGCCGCTGATATCCCTAGAGGCATCATATTTATTTTTGCCAGAGCCAAACACAGACATTTTATTTTGCACATAGATTGCTGGGGAATAAGGTTTGCTTTTTTTATATATAAAATCCACTCAATACTTTAGTATGGAGAAAGGGCAAGTAATACACATGATGCAATAATATCAAGACTCCTGATATAAGGGCCTATTCACAATGAATTTTGCATTGCATTCATGTCCCCATTTGGGGCTTCTGTCTACATCACAGAAAAATGGAATTTATATGTTCCCTTGACAGAGACATTGAATTGAGCAAAGGCAAACGGAGAACAAAGTACAAATATTTGGGTTCCTTTTGCCTTCCATTTTGGAAGTGTCTATCATTTCAGATGGCACAATTCAGTATTTCAGGAATTCAGATGGAAGCCTTGCGTAAAGACATGAAAGCACTGCTGACTGTAGTTGAATGGGTCCGTGCATCCTACACCACCTCAGGGGACTGTGGTTATGGAGGATTGCTCCATGGCTGCCGCAGTTATGGCCACCACAGGGGCTCTCGATCATCCACCCCAGCTTTAGTATTCTGGGGCGCTGGTGTACTGACTATCTGAGAAGAACCCTAGAGATGCAAAAACATTGGGCAACCAAGAGGTGGTGGCCTCAAGTCAGGTATAGTGTTCAAAAGGACAAGGCTTTCTCACTTTTATTAATGTGTGTGGGTATCATGGATGTGAGGACTTCATATGTCCAGTAACAATGGTGGATACCAATTTCTAAACTAATCAGGGCTTTCTTTGGCCATATTGAGTCTAAGACACTAGAACCAGCAGTCCCTCTCCTGCCCCAAACTATCTCCACTAATCAATAACTAATGGTGGTGCTGGTAATGGACACAGACCACGGGGCTTCATACTTGTCTCTGGTTGGCTAAGAATTGCAGGAGGTTTATGGACTGGTTGGTGTTCGGCCCACAACATGTAGGTCTATAGTAGATACCAGCCCCGTCAGCTTTTTGTAACCTTTGTATGTGAGGACCCTGCACTCGACTGTGGTCCTATCTCCATACTCTCCCAATAAAGGCCGGTCATAATAGAGGAAAGCAGAGATGTGGGTCATCCATTTCAGGTGTTCTCCATCTTCCGAAATCCCTTTAAAGAGAACCTGTCAGTTTACATAAATACCGTATATACTCGAGTATAAGCCGACCCGAGTATAAGCCGACCCCCCCTAATTTTGCCACAAAAAACTGGGAAAACTTATTGACTCGAGTATAAGCCTAGGGTGGAAATGCAGCAACTACCGGTGAATTTCAAAAATAAAAATAGATACCAATAAAAGTAAAATTAATTGAGACATCAGTAGCTGCGTTCATATAGCCCCATATCTGCCCCATACTGTGCTCTGCTGCGTTCATATATCCCCATATCTGCCCCATACTGTGCTCTGCTGCGCTCATATTGCCCCATAGATGCTCGGTATAAGTCTGTGCCATGGCCGCTGCTGCTGCAATAAAAAAAAAAAAAGCCATACTCACCTCGCTGATTGCAGCTCCCAGCGTCCGGTCCCGGCGTCTCCCCGCTCTGACTGATCAGGCAGAGGGCGCCGCGCACACTAGTGCGTCATCGCGCCCTCTGACCTGAACAGTCAGAGCGCAGATAGACGCCGGGAAGATGGATCGGCGCCCGGCGGCTGGAACGTGGACAGGTGAATATAACATACTCACCTAGTCCTGGCGATCCTCGCGCTGTCCCCGCCTGTCACAGCTGGTCTTCGGTGCCGCAGCTTCTTTCTCTATCAGCGGTCACCGGCACCGCTGATTAGAGAAATGAATAGGCGGCTCCGCCCCTATGGGAGGTGGAGCCGCCTATTCATTTCTCTAATGAGTGGTCCCACGTGACCGCTGAAGAGAGGAAGAAGCTGCAGCGCCGAAGCCCGTGGGATGGCAGGGACAGCGCGAG
The DNA here is from genome assembly GCF_032444005.1 of Ranitomeya imitator. NCBI lineage: Eukaryota > Metazoa > Chordata > Amphibia > Anura > Dendrobatidae > Ranitomeya > Ranitomeya imitator. Next base: position 621,610,400 of record NC_091285.1, on the reverse strand, counting down.
GATCGCTGGGACTAGGTAAGTATACCTCAGCGCCCTCTCCCCCTCACCCGCCGACCCCACCGCTACCGTGACTCGAGTATAAGCCGAGGGGGGCACTTTCAGCCCAAAAATTTGGGCTGAAAATCTCGGCTTATACTCGAGTATATACGGTATGTACTTTTTTTCCTGGTGTAAATGCTGCTGTTCTGAATTCGGCCTAATTGAGGCCGGCTCTGTAGGTAATTATTAGGCCTTTCACGCTTCTGTCTGTTCAGATCCTTCGCAATGCGTCATATTTGGGAAAAAAACGGATCTTGCAAATGTGCCCGCAGGATCCGTTTTTTTCCCCACAGACTTGTATTAGCGATGGATCGTGATGGATGGCCACATATCGAATCCGTCGTGCGACGGATCCGTCGTGTTTTGGCGGACCGTCGTCTGGAAAAAAGTTCAATGTAACGTTTTTTTGTCTGCGTCGGGAAAACGTGTCGCGACGGATTCTGCGGCATACGTCGTTGACTAGAATGGAAGCCTATGGACGCAGGTTCCGTTGTGACACGTCGTACGACGGAATCCAGCGCTTTTTTACACTGAGCATGTTCAGAATCAGGAATTTGTAGCCAATTGGCCAGACAGGCCCCAAATCTACATAAACCTGGCCTGGGGCTTCATTCCTCAATGTGCCATTAAGAAGCCTACAAGCAAGAAGCGTGCCAGCAGCCTGCCTGATGGATAGATGCATAGATGGTCACAATATTTGCTATACCTCCTTCCATTTCTGCCACTTGCTCTAAACCCTCTCAAAGATGGAGTGTTAGGGTATGTGCACACATATTCTGGGTCCACTGCAGATTTTTTTGCAGCGGATTTCAGCAGATTTGATAAATCCGCAGTGGAAAACCGCTGCGGATTTATTGTGCATTTACCGCGGATTTACCGCGGTTTTTCTGCGGTTTTACAACTGCGGATTTCTATTGGAGCAGTTGTAAAACCGCTGCAGAATCCACAGAAAGAAGTGACATGCTGCGGAATGTAAACCGCTGCGTTTCCACGCGTTTTTTTCCGCAGCATGTGCACAAGGTTTTTTGTTTCCCATAGGTTTACATTGAACTGCAAATGCATGGGAAACTGCTGCGGACCCGAAACTGCAGAAACGCTGCGGATCCGCAGCAAAATCCGCATCGTGTGCACATACCCTTAAAACACTCAATATATCGGTTTCCATTATTTTCCAGTAGCCAATCACATTTGGGAGCCTCCCATTTGGAGGTATGGAAAACGGATCCTTAAAAAAAAACAGATGAAAAGGATGGTAAAAACTAACAAAACGGATGCAACGGATCCAGTTTTTCGATGGAACCGTCTAGCAGATCCGTCTAAATACTGGATGCGTTGCATCCGTTTTTCACTATTTTTGATGCATCCGTCGATACGTCGCACCAATGCATTGTGACGGATTCAAAAAAACAGAAGTGTGAAAGAGGCCTTAGACATAATGGGGCTGCCAGGGTCGCTCACATCTGCAATCAGTGTTGTATCAGCAGCAGATTATCACTGTCTCACTAGGTCTCAGGTGCAGGCCAGTCAGGCTAATCTGTGTAACCCCGCCCTCACTACTGATTTGCAGCTTGTACACAGGAAAATGCCAGTCAGGAGTGAGGGTGGGGTTACACAGGGCTTAACATTCTGAGCACTGCTACTTTTACAACAGAGAAAGCAGGGATTCTATCAAAACTTCACCAAGCAGTCCAGTAAGTGATACATACCTGGAATCAGGCTCTCTGTCCCTACTGTTATGATCTGGTGGCCTAGGAGCAGCATGAGACGGACTCTGGAGAAGGTGGTCCATGTACTGACCGCAAACCCTGAACCTAGCAGCGCAACTAGAAATAGCCGTGGGGGGTACCTGACACTCCCTAGACCCCTCGGCACAGCCTAAGATCTAACTTCCCCTAAAGACAGAAACAGGAAACCTATCTTGCCTCAGAGAAAATCCCCAAAGGATAGATAGCCCTCACAAATATTGACGGTGAGAGGAGAGGGAAATAACATACGCAGAAATGAAATCAGATTTTAGCATAGGAGGCCATACTAGCTAAAAAGAAAGAATAGAACAGAGTACTATGCGGTCAGTATAAAAACACTAGAAAATATCCACCACAGAAAATACGAATCACCACATCTGACTAAAGACATGGGGAGGTATATCTGCATCTCCAGAGACACAGCGTAGCTGCAAAAAATCCTTCACAGACAAAGCTGAACAAGACAAAAACATGAATATGCACAACACTATAAGGTCCACAGCAGGTGGACAGCAAAAACAAAGCCAGGACTTATCTTTGTAGAAAAGCACAGCAAACTGGAGAGACCAGCAGGGAAGTGAATCCTTCAAAAACAATGGACAACTGGCAGCGACTAAAGAGTCCAGCAAGGCTATATACCCCAGTCAGTTTTGCAATTAGTAGATACACCTGTCCAATCCTGCAGTCCAGTCACAACTGCATTACCCTCTACAACCACCGGAGGGAGCCCAAAAGCTGAATTCACAACACCCTACATCATGCTGCTCTCAGATTCCATTACAAAAAAAATCTGCTAACAGATTCCCTTTAACAACAATCATCTATAATATAACGCTGGGAGCGTCACTCTGTCCGAAGCCTTTATAGACTGCGCAGGCACAAGCTCCGGCGCAGTCTGGCCCCCACAGAGTGACGCTCCCAGGAGATCGCGGTATGCGTAAGCACTGAACGCATACCGCGATCTCCACCGGAGAGTCAGGGACCGCCAGGAGGGTAAGTATATTCACCTTTCCCCGTTCCAGCGCTGCGTGCGGCTCCGTCTCCCGGCTCCTCTGCTGTGACAGTTCAGAGGGCGCGATGACGCGCTTAATGCGCGCCGGCGCCACCCTCTGACTTACCAGTCACAGGCAGAGGAGCCGGAGTGTGTCTTCAAGAAAATGGCGCCGGAAAGCGCGAACTGCGCAGGCGCCGATTCCTGCTGCCGGAATCGGCGCCTGCGCAGTCCGTGCTTTCCGGCGCAATTTTCTTGAAGACACACCTGCAGTGGAGCCGGACGATAGGTGAGTATGGTATTTTTTTTTTTTTATATGGCAGCAGCATACGGGGGCATACACACTGGAGCGTCTTATGAGGGGCATATAATACAATGGTGGCGCAGGATGGGAGCAGCACATGACAGAACGGGGGCAGGATGGCAGCAGCACATGACAGAACGGGCGCAGGATGGCAGCAGCACATGACAGAACGGGCGCAGGATGGCAGCAGCACATGACAGAACGGGCGCAGGACGGCAGCAGCACATGACAGAACGGGCGCAGGATGGGAGCAGCACATGACAGAACGGGCGCAGGATGGGAGCAGCACATGACAGAACGGGCGCAGGATGGCAGCAGCATATGACAGAACGGGCGCAGGATGGCAGCAGCACATGACACAACGGGCGCAGGATGGCAGCAGCACTTGACAGAACGGGCGCAGGATGGGAGCAGCACTGTTATGGCTGGCAATCAGGCAACACAGCGTGCAGTAATCAGCGCACATACAGAGATCTGGCAATAACCAAAAACAATAGGACGAGCTCTGAGACGTGGAATCTCTGTAGACTGCAGTACCTGATCTATCCTCACACAACTATAAGCAGCAGTGGATTGCGCCTATAACTACCTATGCAACTCGGCACTGCCTGAGGAGCTGACTAGCCTGAAGATAGAAATACAAGCCTGACTTACCTCAGAGAAATACCCCAAAGGAATAGGCAGCCCCCCACATATAATGACTGTTAGCAAGATAAAAAGACAAACGTAGGAATGAAATAGATTCAGCAAAGTGAGGCCCGATATTCTAGACAGAGCGAGGATAGCAAAGAGAACTATGCAGTCTACAAAAAACCCTAAAACGAAAACCACGCAAAGGGGCAAAAAGACCCACCGTGCCGAACTAACAGCACGGCGGTGCACCCCTTTGCTTCTCAGAGCTTCCAGCAAAAGTTAATAGCAAGCTGGACAGAAAAAACAGAAAACAAACTAGAAGCACTTATCTAGCAGAGCAGCAGGCCCAAGGAAAGATGCAGTAGCTCAGATCCAACACTGGAACATTGACAAGGAGCAAGGAAGACAGACTCAGGTGGAGCTAAATAGCAAGGCAGCCAACGAGCTCACCAAAACACCTGAGGGAGGAAGCCCAGAGACTGCAATACCACTTGTGACCACAGAAGTGAACTCAGCCACAGAATTCACAACAGTACCCCCCCCTTGAGGAGGGGTCACCGAACCCTCACCAGAACCCCCAGGCCGACCAGGATGAGCCACATGAAAGGCACGAACAAGATCTGGGGCATGGACATCAGAGGCAAAAACCCAGGAATTATCTTCCTGAGCATAACCCTTCCATTTGACCAGATACTGGAGTTTCCGTCTAGAGACACGAGAATGCAAAATCTTCTCCACAATATACTCCAATTCCCCCTCCACCAAAACAGGGGCAGGAGGCTCCACAGATGGAACCATAGGTGCCACGTATCTCCTCAACAACGACCTATGGAATACATTATGTATGGAAAAGGAGTCTGGGAGGGTCAGACGAAAAGACACCGGATTGAGAATCTCAGAAATCCTATACGGACCAATAAAACGAGGTTTAAATTTAGGAGAGGAAACCTTCATAGGAATATGACGAGAAGATAACCAAACCAGATCCCCAACACGAAGTCGGGGTCCCACACGGCGTCTGCGATTAGCGAAAAGCTGAGCCTTCTCCTGGGACAAGGTCAAATTGTCCACCACCTGAGTCCAGATCTGCTGCAACCTGTCCACCACAGAATCCACACCAGGACAGTCCGAAGACTCAACCTGTCCTGAAGAGAAACGAGGATGGAACCCAGAATTGCAGAAAAATGGAGAGACCAAGGTAGCCGAGCTGGCCCGATTATTAAGGGCGAACTCAGCCAACGGCAAAAATGACACCCAATCATCCTGGTCAGCGGAAACAAAACATCTCAGATATGTTTCCAAGGTCTGATTGGTTCGTTCGGTCTGGCCATTAGTCTGAGGATGGAAGGCCGAGGAGAAAGATAGGTCAATGCCCATCCTACCACAAAAGGCTCGCCAGAACCTCGAGACAAACTGGGAACCTCTGTCAGAAACAATATTCTCAGGAATGCCATGTAAACGAACCACATGCTGGAAGAACAAAGGCACCAAATCAGAGGAGGAAGGCAATTTAACCAAGGGCACCAGATGGACCATTTTAGAAAAGCGATCACAGACCACCCAAATGACCGACATTTTTTGAGAAACGGGAAGGTCAGAAATGAAATCCATCGAAATATGTGTCCAAGGCCTCTTCGGGACCGGCAAGGGCAAAAGCAACCCACTGGCACGTGAACAGCAGGGCTTAGCCCTAGCACAAATTCCACAGGACTGCACAAAAGCACGCACATCCCGTGACAGAGATGGCCACCAGAAGGATCTAGCAACCAACTCCCTGGTACCAAAGATTCCTGGATGACCGGCCAGCACCGAACAATGAAGTTCAGAGATAACTTTACTAGTCCACCTATCAGGGACGAACAGTTTCTCGGCCGGACAACGATCAGGTTTATTAGCCTGAAATTTCTGCAACACTCTCCGCAAATCAGGGGAGATGGCAGACACAATGACTCCTTCCTTGAGGATACTCGCCGGCTCAGATAACCCCGGAGAGTCGGGCACAAAACTCCTAGACAGAGCATCCGCCTTCACATTTTTAGAGCCCGGAAGGTACGAAATCACAAAATCAAAACGAGCAAAAAATAACGACCAACGGGCCTGTCTAGGATTCAAGCGCTTGGCAGACTCAAGATAAGTAAGGTTCTTATGATCAGTCAAAACCACCACGCGATGCTTAGCACCCTCAAGCCAATGACGCCACTCCTCGAATGCCCACTTCATGGCCAGCAACTCTCGGTTGCCCACATCATAATTACGCTCAGCAGCAGAAAATTTCCTGGAAAAGAAAGCACATGGTTTGAACACTGAGCAACCAGAACCTCTCTGTGACAAAACCGCCCCTGCACCAATCTCAGAAGCATCAACCTCGACCTGGAACGGAAGAGAAACATCAGGTTGACACAACACAGGGGCACAGCAAAAACGACGCTTCAACTCCTGAAAAGCTTCCACGGCAGCAGAAGACCAATTAACCAAATCAGCACCCTTCTTGGTCAAATCGGTCAATGGTCTGGCAATGCTAGAAAAATTACAGATGAAGCGACGATAAAAATTAGCAAAGCCCAGGAATTTCTGCAGACTTTTTAGAGATGTCGGCTGAGTCCAATCCTGGATGGCCTGAACCTTAACCGGATCCATCTCGATAGTAGAAGGGGAAAAGATGAACCCCAAAAATGAAACTTTCTGCACACCGAAGAGACACTTTGATCCCTTCACGAACAAGGAATTAGCACGCAGTACCTGGAAAACCATTCTGACTTGCTTCACATGAGACTCCCAATCATCTGAGAAGATCAAAATGTCATCCAAGTAAACAATCAAGAATTTATCCAGATACTCACGGAAAATGTCATGCATAAAAGACTGAAAAACAGATGGAGCATTGGCAAGTCCGAACGGCATCACCAGATACTCAAAATGACCCTCGGGCGTATTAAATGCCGTTTTCCATTCATCTCCCTGCCTGATTCTCACCAGATTATACGCACCACGAAGATCTATCTTGGTGAACCAACTAGCCCCCTTAATCCGAGCAAACAAGTCAGAAATCAATGGCAAGGGATACTGAAACTTAACAGTGATCTTATTAAGAAGGCGGTAATCAATACACGGTCTTAGCGAACCATCCTTCTTGGCTACAAAAAAGAACCCTGCTCCCAATGGTGACGACGATGGGCGAATATGTCCCTTCTCCAGGGACTCCTTCACATAACTGCGCATAGCGGTGTGTTCAGGTACGGACAAATTAAATAAACGACCCTTAGGGAATTTACTACCAGGAATCAAATCGATAGCACAATCACAATTCCTATGCGGAGGTAGGGCATCAGACTTGGACTCTTCAAATACATCCTGAAAGTCCGACAAGAACTCTGGGATGTCAGAAGGAATGGATGACGAAATAGACAAAAATGGAACATCACCATGTACTCCCTGACAACCCCAGCTGGTTACCGACATAGAGTTCCAATCCAATACTGGATTATGGGTTTGTAGCCATGGCAACCCCAACACGACCACATCATGCAAATTATGCAGTACCAGAAAGCGAATAACTTCCTGATGTGCAGGAGCCATGCACATGGTCAGCTGGGCCCAGTACTGAGGCTTATTCTTGGCCAAAGGTGTAGCATCAATTCCTCTCAACGGAATAGGACACCGCAAAGGCTCCAAGAAAAATCCACAACGTTTAGCATAATCCAAATCCATCAGATTCAGGGCAGCGCCTGAATCCACAAATGCCATGACAGAATACGATGACAAAGAGCACATTAAGGTAATGGACAAAAAGGAATTTGGACTGTACAGTACCAATAACGGCAGAGCTATCGAACCGCCTAGTGCGTTTAGGACAATTAGAAATAGCATGAGTAGAATCACCACAATAGAAACACAGTCTGTTCAGACGTCTGTGTTCTTGCCGTTCTACTTTAGTCATAGTCCTGTCGCACTGCATAGGCTCAGGTTTACTCTCAGACAATACCGCCAGATGGTGCACAGATTTACGCTCGCGCAAGCGACGACCGATCTGAATGGCCAAGGACATAGACTCATTCAAACCAGCAGGCATAGGAAATCCCACCATTACATCCTTAAGAGCTTCAGAGAGACCCTTTCTGAACAAAGCCGCTAGTGCAGATTCATTCCACAGAGTGAGTACTGACCACTTTCTAAATTTCTGACAATATACTTCTACATCATCCTGACCCTGGCATAAAGCCAGCAGATTTTTCTCAGCCTGATCCACTGAATTAGGCTCATCGTAAAGCAATCCCAGCGCCTGGAAAAATGCATCAACATTACTCAATGCAGAATCTCCGGGTGCAAGAGAAAACGCCCAGTCCTGTGGGTCGCCGCGCAAAAAAGAAATAATAATCAAAACCTGTTGAATAGGATTACCAGAAGAATGAGGTTTCAAGGCCAAAAATAGCTTACAATTATTTCTGAAGCTCAGGAACTTAGTTCTGTCACCAAAAAACAAATCAGGAATCGGAATTCTTGGTTCTAGCATCGATTTCTGATCAATAGTATCTTGAATCTTTTGTACATTTACAACGAGATTATCCATTGAGGAGCACAGAGCCTGAATATCCATGTCCACAGCTGTGTCCTGAAGCACTCTAATGTCTAGGGGAAAAAAAAGACTGAAGACAGAGCTAAGAAAAAAAAATGATGTCAGGATTTCTTTTTTCCCTCTATTGGGAATCATTGGTGTGGCTCCTTGTACTGTTATGGCTGGCAATCAGGCAACACAGCGTGCAGTAATCAGCGCACATACAGAGATCTGGCAATAACCAAAAACAATAGGACGAGCTCTGAGACGTGGAATCTCTGTAGACTGCAGTACCTGATCTATCCTCACACAACTATAAGCAGCAGTGGATTGCGCCTATAACTACCTATGCAACTCGGCACTGCCTGAGGAGCTGACTAGCCTGAAGATAGAAATACAAGCCTGACTTACCTCAGAGAAATACCCCAAAGGAATAGGCAGCCCCCCACATATAATGACTGTTAGCAAGATGAAAAGACAAACGTAGGAATGAAATAGATTCAGCAAAGTGAGGCCCGATATTCTAGACAGAGCGAGGATAGCAAAGAGAACTATGCAGTCTACAAAAAACCCTAAAACGAAAACCACGCAAAGGGGCAAAAAGACCCACCGTGCCGAACTAACAGCACGGCGGTGCACCCCTTTGCTTCTCAGAGCTTCCAGCAAAAGTTAATAGCAAGCTGGACAGAAAAAACAGAAAACAAACTAGAAGCACTTATCTAGCAGAGCAGCAGGCCCAAGGAAAGATGCAGTAGCTCAGATCCAACACTGGAACATTGACAAGGAGCAAGGAAGACAGACTCAGGTGGAGCTAAATAGCAAGGCAGCCAACGAGCTCACCAAAACACCTGAGGGAGGAAGCCCAGAGACTGCAATACCACTTGTGACCACAGAAGTGAACTCAGCCACAGAATTCACAACACAGCACATGACAGAACAGGTGAGCAGGATGGGAGCAGCACATGACAGAACGGAGGCGCAGGATGGGAGCAGCACATGACAGAACAGGGGCGCAGGATGGGAGCAGCACATGACAGAACGGGGGCGCAGGATGGGAGCAGCACATGACAGGATGGGAGCAGCAAATGACAGAATGGAGGCGCAGGATGGGAGCAGCACATGACAGAACGGGGGCGCAGGATGGGAGCAGCACATGACAGAATGGGGGCGCAGGATGGGAGCAGCACATGACAGAACGGGGGCGCAGGATGGGAGCAGCACATGACAGAACGGGGGCGCAGGATAGGAGCAGCACATGACAGAACGGGGGCGCAGGATGGGAGTAGCACATGACAGGATGGGGATGCAGGATGGGAGCAGCACATGACAGAATGGGGACGCAGGATGGGAGCAGCACATGACAGGATGGGGATGCAGGATGGAGCAGCACATGACAGAATGGGGGCGCAGGATGGAGCAGCACATGACAGGATGGGGATGCAGGATGGAGCAGCACATGACAGAATGGGGGCGCAGGATGGAGCAGCACATGACAGGATGGGGACGCAGGATGGAGCAGCACATACCAGGATGGAGACCATATACCAATATAAATGCTCGCCACCCGGGCGTAGAACGGGTTCAATAGCTAGTGTATCTACATTATTCTAATAGGTGCAACATTTAGCACAAATCCCTCCTGAGTATCTGCTTTACGTTCTATAGCCGATCTTGGTAAATGGACCAGTGTGTTAATTTCTGAGTGAGGCACTAGTTGCATCCCGGGCCCCATAGCTACTTATTGCAACCTGAGACGCGTCTTTGGCCATGTTCCTATTTTCCTGTGTCTCCTGTATTCTGTATTGTCTTCAATCTCTCAGGTAGTGTGTTATATAGGACCCCATTACAGAGACCGACCCCCATAACATTAGTGATGTAACTTGGTCTCTGTGTATACAGTGCCCCTTATATCTCCTGGTCCTGCAGCAGCTGCAGCCATGTATATAGCAGATAAGACACTTCATTATGTGTCGAATCAGCAGCCAAGTCTGTAATATTGAGTGTCGGCGATCACTCTCATCATTGTCACTGTGTAGGGTGAAGTGCACACAAATAAAACACAAGACACAATACATTATTTATAATTTTTTTTAAAAATTGGAATAGCAATAAGCAACATTGTAATGAAAATATTACCGGCCCTTTAATAAATAAAAGGTCACAATGACTCTCAGGAACAGGCCCGATGGAGACCACAGAACTTGCTACGGACATTGTGGACCTGATGAGAGCCACTGGACCCAAAGATCCAGAGGAAGGCGAAGAAACACCCCCTCAGGGGGGGGAAAAATTCCTTCCTGACCCCAATTCTGGCGATCGGATATCTCCCTGGATCTCGTCTGTCCTGCTGCATATTGCTGTATGTAATTATAAGCTCAGGAGAGCCGACCTTGGAAAGAAAGACACATACAGACAGACATAAAGACATACTTACAGACTAATACATGTATACAATATACCCTCTGCAAGCTAAAGACCCCCAGACATGTAGCACCCCAGAGGTTCGGGTACCACAATGGTACAGCCTTCCTCGGTACAGCCTTCCTCTCGGGGAGGGTGATGCCATGCCTGGAAACGAGGAGGATCCCTTTGACAGGTAACCTGTACATTCAACATGTTCTGACACCAGGCCAGAAGGGGGAGCTCTAGACCCGGTTTCAGGGGAGTTTCTCTAGATATATATTCTGGCTTGGAGGAGGAGTGAGTGAGTTCAGTCTTAGAGTTTGAGGAGCACAGGAGAAGCGAGGAGCTGGATGAGAGCTGTGACTGGGCTCCCTCCATGCTGGAGCGCAGGAACTGGTCACCGGGAGTCCGAGGCTGTGTGGGACTGTATGCCCCACAGCAGAAACCGGACGGCAAGAGATTGAAAGTAACTTACCTACACCTACACCCTGAGGTACAGCAACATACAGAGCCCGGAGTCACCGTGAATAGAGACCCCTATAAAACGCCTCGCTTTGCCTACCATGCAGGTATTGTCTCAGGACAGAGTGAGAGAGGACCTTGAAAGAAGCCATAGGCAGCAAGGGACTATTATACAGCGCATTGTGGAAGGCTCGCAATCAGGGCAAAGGGAATTCAATTAGTTTCCAGGCTGCGTGGACTCCACTGTCACCTGTTACTGGTACCATGGACTGTGGCAGCGAAGCACCAGTAAACAGGTAAAGAGACTGCAACCTTGTGTCCTCTGATTATTTCTGGCACCACACTATCTCTGCCATATACAGCGGGAGCCCTGGGGACCCAGCTTCACGTGTGGGAAGTCATACCATCCTTGCTGCAGTGCCATCACTCCCTAGAGGACCGCTTTAAGCAGCATCTGTCACCTCTGACCGAGTACCACAGGTGGCGTCACGAACATTCTTATTCCTAATAACCCCTTTAAAGACCTTTCCTTTAATTTGGACTCCCAGGGCCACGGACCGGGTGGCTGCCACCGTGACCACCCCTTTAATGACGACCGAACCCAGTACCGAGTAACTCCTAGGCCCTGGTGGGCGTTCCAAATGGGAGTCACAAACAAGATTTGTGCCCCGGCATCACCGGGTACTGTGTGCCATAGACTGCGTTACATTTGCATGTAAGCCGCCATTGCTGCATCGCGTAGAGCGCTAGGAGATGAAGGCGTACCATCGTGGGCGGAGCTGGAAAAAGAGTGCGGAAAGGAAGCAGCGCTCCGTGCTGAGAGGCCCACGAGTGAAGAAGCCGGAGGCCCTGGACAGGGAACCGGGAGGAGCACCTTACCGAGCAAAGGAGGAATCGCTGTAGACTTCAGTAATGAGACGTCAGCCCTGTTTGAGGTTAGCACGGGGGAAGGGATATGTCCGAACTGGGAGGAGATTCCGCGGCGGTCACAGCCGCAGGCCCATGATGCCACCAGGCTCCGCATGGCCGCAGCCCCTGTAAACCACAGCTACAGCCCCCATAATGTCATTATCCATGCCCTATACTGTATATCGGGATCGGCCTGGCTGCCACAATATTCAGGGGAGTCCCACACACTGAGTGACTTTAAAGAGAGGCTCTGCAGCCTATTTAAAGTATACCCCCTGACGGAACATCAAAAGGTCAGCATTCTAACTGGTCAATTAATAGGAGCAGCACAAAGGGAGGGAAAATCCTGGCTGGATATTGAAAAAGGAACTGTGGAGCAGATATTAGCCAAACTGAAAACTACTTTTGACACCCGCACTGGTGCAGAAATCAAGATGAGGTTCTTTGGGTGCAAACAAATGGCGCAGGACAGCATACGGGAATATGCCCTTAATCTCCAGGAGGCACTGCGGGCCGTTAAGCAGGTTGAACCGAACAGCGTGCAGGATGGGGACAAATTATTAAAGGAGCAGTTTATTGAGGGAGTCCTGTCCAGTACCCATAGGACATGCGCATCCTGGCCCTGCAAAACCCTGACTTGGACTTGCACACTTCAAAGACAGGGCCATCCGGGTGCTACATGATCCACATCCTAGGCGTGCAGTGCCCCCTAGGCATCCAGCAATTATGTACCACCAGGAAGTGGCATCCTTTCATCAGGCCCCCGTTGAAGCTGACGCGCAGACCCTGGACGATGACCCCTCTTGCAGGATTGCGCCTCCAGGTCCAAGAACTGACCAAAAGCGAAGCTGCACTAGCTAAAACCGTGCAGTCCCTGCAAGAGTCCCCAAAAGAAGTACATCAGAGGACGACCGGTCCTCCCAATTGTGATTGACGGCATCCCGATGAACGCTTTACTGGACACTGGCTCTCAGGTGACGACTATGCCATATATTCTTTACAAACGGTACTGGGCTGACTCTGATATTAGCCGCGACCCAGATAATGCCTTGACAATAGTAGCCAGCAATGGACAGCCTTTGCCACAAGTGGGGTACAAGGAAGTGACCTTTAAGGTGGGGCGAGTAGAATTGAAAGCCCAGGGTCTGATGATTGTAGATATTGATCGTCGAGAATGTAATCCCATGATGACCTTAGGTACTGATGTCATAGAAAACTGTCTTGGTGAGGTTATTGTCTTGTTACAACAGGTAGCCGAAACTGCTCATTCCAATGACCAGCGAATCCTGCAAAAAGAAATCAGAGCCCTGATGCAGAGACAACAGGTAGAACTGTCTGGTGGAGAAGTTGGCAGCGTCTCAGTGAATGATCGAATCCTCATTGCATTATTCCCCAGGAGTGAAATGTTAAACTGGTGTCGGGCAGCAATAGGCCTCAGAGGTAAAGTCTACTAGGCCCTGGTAGAACCTGTGTATTCAGATAGTAGGCCCCCCATCCTGACAGCCAGAGTGGTGGTTGATGTCCACAAGGGGAGGGTACCAGTACGTGTCCTTAATTGTGGAGGGAAAGAGGTCCACTTACCCAGATGATATGCCACTATTGCTAAACTGTTCACTGTTAGTGATAATGCAAAACTAGCCTCAGAACCCTTGGTCCCGTCCGACCAGGCGGAGGACAATGGCTCTGCAGGACAGTTGGAGGATTGGTGCCAGAAGTTACACGTAGGCACTGATTCTACCCCATCACACCAAAAGCGTGGGGCTTACCGGGTGGTCCATGAGTATGAGCGGGTATTCAGCAAACACCCACTAGACTTTGGGCAGGTAAAAGGCTTCAACATCATATCCCCACTGATGATCATCCGCCCAATAAAGAGAGGTACCGGCCTGTACCTCCAGCTCACTACCAATGTGCCAAGAGTATGTTACGAGAGATGAAGGAGGCTGGGGTAATCAGAGACAGTTGTAGCCCCTGGGCAGCTCCATTAGTCCTCGTTAGAAAGAAAAATGGTACAAAGAGGATGTGTGTTGACTACCGGCAGATTAACCACATTACAGACAAGGATGCCTACCTGTTGCCCAGAATTGAAGAGTCATTAGCTGCCTGAAAATCTGTTATATCTCCACCTTAGATCTTACTAGTGGGTATTGGCAGGTTCCCGTGGCAGAGGCGGTTAAAGAGAAGACCGCCTTAACAACACCGATGGGCCTCTCCAAATACACCTACATGCCGTTTGGACTTTGCAATGCACCAGGGATTTTCCAGAGGATGATGGAGTGCTGCCTCAGGCACAAGAACTTTGAAACCGTTTTGTTGTACCTGGATGATGTCATAGTCTTCTCAAAGACCTATGAAGACCACTTGAAGCACCTGGCCGAGGTGTTTGATGCCCTGTCCATCTATGGTCTGAAAGTGAAGCCGTCCAAGTGCCACCTGTTGAAAGCCAAAGTGCAGTACCTTGACCATGTGGTAAGCGCCGAAGGTGTGGCACCAGACTCTGACAAAGTCACCGTGATCAGGGACTGGCCAAAACCCAGCACCATTCATGAAGTACTGCAGTTGCTCGGGTTGGTAGGCTACTACTGAAGGTTCATCAAGGATTTCACTAAAGGTACCGTCACATTAAGCGACGCTGCAGCGATATAGGCAACGATGCCAATCGCTGCAGCATCACTGTTTCGTTGCTGTGTGGTCGCTGGAGAGCTGTCACACAGACAGCTCTCCAGCGACCAACGATGCCGAAGTCCCCTGGTAACCAGGGTAAACATCGGGTTATTAAGCGCAGGGTCGCGCTTAGTAACCCGATGTTTACCCTGGCTACCAGTGAAGACATCGCTGAATTGGCGTCACACACGCCGATTCAGCGATGTCTGCGGGAGATCCAGCGAAGAAATAAAGTTCTGGCCTTTCTGCTTCGACTAACGATGTCATAGCAGGATCCAGATCGCTGCTGCGTGTCAAACACAACGATATTGCTATCCAGGACGCTGCAACGTTACGGATCGCTAGCGATATAGTTGTTAAGTCGCTCAGTGTGAAGGTACCTTAAGATAGCCGCACCCCTGGAAGACCTGTTAGTGGGCCAATCCAAAAAGGCCAAGAACAAGAGTCCTCCGTTCGATTGGAAGGACAGGCTAGAATGATCCTTCTCTCGGTTGAAGTTGGCTCTCACGGAGGATGAGGTACTGGCCTACCCAGACTGTGACCAACCGTTTGTATTCTACACAGACACCAACAATGCGGGATTGGGAGCAGTGCTGTCCCAGGTACAGAGAGGCAGAGAAAGAGCAATTGACTACGCCAGCAGGAAGCTTCGTTCCACTGAAAGGAACCCCAACAACTACTGTTCCTTTAAGCTGGAGTTCCTCACCATAGCCTGGGCTGTAACAGAGCAGTTCAAACACTACCTGGCTTCAGTAAATTTCACCGTTTTCATGGACAACAATCCACTTACTCACCTGGAAACGGCAAAGCTAGGTGCATTGGAACAGCGATGGATGGCCCGGTTGTCCAACTATGGAGAGCGACCCAGCAGTCCGTCTGGTAAAAGAGCTGCTGACACAAGCCGATTCACACCCTGGTCCAAATGCTCCACAAGAGACCCAACAGTTGTGGAATGAGAAGGGCAAACTGTTTATCTATGATGGTAAGCTGTGTCGGAGGAATATCGATCCACGCACAGCTGGTCTGGCAGGTGGTAGTCCCAAGACAAGATGCGCCAATGGTCTTGGAAGCGTACCAGGATGGAGCAGGACACTTCGGATGGAAGTTGGAGGTCTTACTTCGTGGGAGATTCTACTGGATTGGCATGAGAAGAGCCATTGAAAAGTGGTGCCGAGAGTGTGGCTCATGCAACCTGCGCAAAAAGGACTGTGACAGCCAGAGGGCACCCCTACAGCACATAGTCATAAAACAGCCACTTGAACTGGTAGCTTTGGATCATGTGAAGCTAACCCCAAGCCGATAAGCCTAAGTCTATACTTTGACCATATTGGATCATTACACAAGATTCCTGATAGTTGTACCTGTCAAGGACCAAACAGCCAAGACAGCAGCCAAGGCATTCCAACAACACTTTTGGTCGACCACATGGTTACCCTGAAAAGGTAGTCACCGACCAAGGCCCAGTCTTTGAGGCGGAAGTGTTCCAAGGGTTCTGCAACCTGTACGGATGCAAGAAGATCAAGAAAACACTGTATCATCCAGACAAATGGCATGTGTGAGAAGATGAGTCAGGTGGTAATTGACCTGTTGAAAACATTGCCCCTGGAAGAGAGAAACCTGTGGCCAGAGAAGTTGCCGGATCTGGTAGATCTGTACAATCATATCCCGGTGAATTCCACCACCTGCTCTCCAGCCTACTTAATGAAAGGAAAACCTAGCAAATTACCTGTTGACTTTGGTATGGGAGTCCTAACACCAGAAACAACATCATCAGATGCAGATTGGAATACGGAGCTGCAGCAGAAATACCGCCAAGTACAAGAATGCGTGGGTGGAAAGAAGTTTGTCCCAGGTGAGACAGAGACAGGAGAGAAACTATAACCAGCATGCCCCTGCAATTCCCTTGTCACCAGGTGAACAAGTTCTAAAGCGGAAAAGAAGAATGCAAAAACTTGATGATCAGTGGGAAGCAGAACCATACGACATCTTACCGTCAAACTTTGATAACACCAAGGTGTGTCTCATAAGCGAAGATGTAGGAGAAACCTCGACTGCGGTATCTAGAGATCATGCCCTGACCAACTGAGAGACAAGGAGAAAGAACCAGGTATTCATCAACCCATGGAGGAAAAGGAAGAGAAAATTCATACTGTTCTTGGAGATTTTCCCCAGTCATGGACTCAAGTGAATCAAGCCATAGCAGTGCCTGTTTTGACCTTTCCCCAGTTGGAAATACCAGTATGAGATGTGACTTGAAATAAATCTGAACCAGAAGAGACTCTACACCAGCGGGCTCAAGCAGCAGAAGAATACCAGAAGTGGAGCAAGAGAATCCACCCCCTGCTATCTGTGAATCTGTCATGCCCATACTCTTGGGAGATCAGGTACACCTGTGCTACATAGAATCAACAGCGCAGCCATAAGAGAGCGCATAACACCAGTGATTGCAAGCCTAGTGAATCTCGTCAGATCACCCTCAATGTCAATAATTGTTACCTGTTTAAAAAAAATGTTTGAGTTTGTTTATTCAAATTTTAAATGGACAATAGGGTAATGGACGATGAATTACCTAAAAACTTCCCTTGTAAATAGTTGGGACCTCCTAAGGTGCACATTTTATTGGTTGTACCATGCCCTGGCAGCGTGAATAGAACCTTGTGTGTTCCAAACGCCAGAAGAAAAACCGTTTGGCGTGGCCGAAGAAGATCTAGATGTTATGCCTTGCTGCCTGCCCAAGTCCTATATTATGGGTTTTGAATGAGTCCCCGCATCATTACTGTTTTTGATGAACAAGGACACCCTGGTATAAAACCAGTTGTACTCTTGTAAATAATGTTTCGCAACGTTAGAAAAGTGCCTTCTGTAAAAGGGAAGAAAACGTTTATGTACCTGTTATGCATTACAAAAATTGTCTGCATTTATCTAACTTGTAATTGTTTTTTGCTTCTTTTCCCAATCCGGGAGTACTGGATTTAACGAGGGGGGGGGGAATGTGGCACCACAGTGGTACAGCCAGCCTTCCTCCCGGGGAGGGTGATCCATGTCTTGAAACGAGGAGGCTGCCTTTGACAGGTAACCTATACATGCAACATGTTCTGACTCCAGGCCAGAAGGGGGAGCTCTAGACCCGGTTTCAGGCGAGTTTCCCTAGATATATATTCTGGCTTGGAGGAGTAGTGAGTGAGTTCAGTCTTAGAGTTTGAGGAGCAGAGGAGAAGCGAGGAGTTGGATGTGAGCTGCGAGTGGGTTCCCTCCACGCTGGAGTGCAGGAACAGGACACCGGGAGTCCGAGGCTGTGTGGGACTGTATGCCCCACAGCAGAAACCGGAGGGCAAAAGATTGAAAGTAACTTGCCTACACCTACACCCTGAGGTACACCAACATAGAGCCTGGAGTTACCGTGAATAGAGACCCCTATAAAATTGCTCGCTTTGCCTACCATGCAGGTATTGTCTCAGGACAGAGAGTGAGAGAGGACCTTGAAACAAACCATAGGCAGCAAGGGACTATTATACAGCGCGTAGTGGAAGGCTCCCAATCTGACCTGGCAAAGGGAATTCAACTAGTTTCCAGGCTGCCTGGACTCCACCGTCACCGGTTGCTGGTACCCTGGACTGTGACAGTGAAGCACCAGTAAGCAGTTAAAGAGACTGCAACCTTGTGTCCTCTGATTATTTCTGGCACCACACTATCTCTTCCATATACAGCGGGAGCCCTGGGGACCCAGCTTCACCTGTGGGAAGCCATACCATCCTTGCTGCAGTGCCATCACTCCCCAGAGGACCCCTTTATGTAGCGTCGGTCACCTCTGGCCGAATAGCACAGGTGGTGTCACGAACATTCTTATTCCTAATAACCCCTTTAAATACCTTTCCTTTAATTTGGACTCCCAGGGCCACGGAACGGGTTGCTGCCACGTGACCACCCCTTTAATGACGACCTGACCCGGTACTGAGTAACTCACTGATTTTGGAGGGAACATCCGCCCACCTTATGTGCATGAGGGGCCTCCTAACTTTCTCCCGACAGATGATGTCAGGGAAAGAAGGATCCAGCATGTTGAATTTCAACATTTTTAGCTCACAGATAAGTGGCTATTGACTCTTATCGGGGTCTATTGGGTAATGCCAAGGTGTCCTTTGCATTGCATGCAGCATCATTTTTATTTTTGGCAAATATAATAGAGGCTCCAAATGGCCTCCAAAGAAGTGACTTGTGTCTGCGGACTTTAAAGGAGTTGTCTGGTCACTTGATAATGATGAGCTCTCCTTTTGAATAGAGGCTGATCTTCAGTACCCAGCAGCGGCCACTACACTGTGAATGAAGCTGTGCAGTGTTTACCTCCGACCACCATTGGCGCTAAACAGCTGATTTGTAGGCATGCCCCACTGATCTTACATTAATGACCAATTACAATAATAGGTCAACAATATCTTGTGACCGGACAACCTCTTTTAGACTGATGATGAGTGGTAAAGGACAGGATGATAAGTAGGTAATAAATGATCCTTCCAATGTCTGGAAAATTCCTTTAAGAGACACTTCCTTTAGTACATATCACCTACTGCTCTATATACTAGAGGAACACACAGGACTCCATACTGGAATTCCTGACCACAGCAAAACTGCTGACAACAGAGAACACTAGCACTTTGCAAAGTTTTGTTACAAAATGCTATGGTTTGTGAACATCAATGGTAAGAATACCCAACAATGGAGACTCATGGAGTACCAATTGTACCATCCCTGTACTGTATGTATTAAAACATATGAATGTAATAGAGGGTGAGATCCAACTATGCTCTCCCTCTATTAGCCACAGTGATGAGCCAATACAAAGAGAAGATCAAGTTCTGGAAGACTCAGAAGATCGATGTATTACATAGTCACCCATCCCATCACTGGGGGCCATGTAATGCTGAATGAGTTCTGGAGAGGCCACTACTTCTCCAAGCAGAAACAGCTGATTGCTGGTGGTTTTAGCTGTTGATTGCCTGCAAGTCCATATGTAAGGAAGGGATTGTTCAGAAAGTGCAACCGATGTGACGCCATGTTCACACATTATGGTCCAGATTTATGAGGACTAGTGTTTTGCACTTCAATCTTAAAGATGAAGTTAGAGAAACGTGGGCCAAATTCTTAGTTCGGCTGCCATGCATCTGGAGCGCCCGCCAGGGCATAGGGGTTACTCAGTACTGGGTCCGGTCGTCATTAAAAGGGTGGTCACAGTGGAAGCGACCCGGTCAGTGGCCCTGGGAGTCTAAATTAAAGAAAAGGGCTTTAAAAGCAGAAAATTGAGAACATCAGAGATAGTTTTAGTAAACAACCCCCAGAACCCTTCCTCCCAACTACCCAGCCCCCCACCTCCAAAACCAACTTCTCCACCATTACAGAAGACGGACTCTCCACTCTACTCTCAAGATCGCATCTCACCACCTGTGCACTTGACCCACTCCCATCCCACTTCATCCCAAACCTCACCACAGTCTTCATCCCAACCCTAACCCATCTCTTCAAGCTATCACTAACAACTGGCGTTTTCCCCTCAAGCTTTAAACATGCCTCAATCACGCCTATCCTCAAAAAGCCCTCTCTTGACCCATCCTCTGTATCTAGCTATCGCCCTATATCACTTCTCCCCTTTGCCTCAAAACTATTGGAACAACATGTCCATCTTGAACTGTCATCCCATCTATCTTCCTGCTCCTTCTTCGACTGCTTTCAATCAGGCTTCCGGTCACACCACTCCAATGAAACTGCCCTAACTAAGGTCACCAATGACCTATTAACCGCCAAGAGCAAGCGACACTACTCTATCCTCCTCCTCCTGAACCTGTCCTCTGCCTTTGACACAGTGGACCATTCCCTGCTGCTGCAGACCCTCTCATCCCTTGGAATCACAGACTTGGCCCTATCCTGGATCTCGTCATACCTAACTGACCGGACATTCAGCGTCTCCCACTCACACACCACCTCCTCACCTCGCCCCCTATCTGTCGGAGTCCCGCAAGGTTCAGTTCTAGGACCCCTGCTCTTCTCCATTTACACCTTTGGCCTGGGACAGCTTATAGAATCTCACGGCTTTCAGTATCATCTCTATGCTGACGACACACAGATCTACATCTCTGGACCAGATATTACCACGCCACTAACCAGAATCCCTCAATGTCTGTCTGCTATTTCATCCTTCTTCTCCACTAGATTTCTAAAACTTAACATGGACAAAACAGAATTCATCATCTTTCCCCCATCTCACACGACCTCCCCAACGAACCTATCCATTACAGTAAACGGCTGCCCACTCTCCCCAGTCCCACAAGCCCGCTGTCTTGGGGTAATCCTTGACACTGATCTCTCTTTTAAACCACATATCCAAGCCCTTTCCACTTCCTGCCGCCTCCAACTCAAAAATATTTCACGGATCCGCACATTCCTAAACCAAGAATCCGCAAAGACCCTAGTCCATGCCCTCATCATCTCCTGCCTTGACTACTGCAACCTCCTGCTCTGTGGCCTCCCCTCTAACACTCTTGCACCCCTCCAATCTATTCTAAACTCTGCTGCCCGACTAATCCACCTGTCCCCCCTCTATTCCCCGGCCTCTCCCCTCTGTCAATCCCTGCACTGGCTCCCCATTACCCAAAGACTCCAGTACAAAAGCCTAACCATGACATACAAAGCCATCCACAACCTGTCTCCTCCATACATCTGTGACCTCGTCTCCCGGTACTTACCTACACGCAACCTCCGATCCTCACAAGATCTCCTTCTCTACTCCCCTATTATCTCCTCTTCCCACAATCGCATACAAGATTTCTCTCGTGCATCCCCCCTACTCTGGAATTCTCTACCACAACATATCAGACTCTCGCCTACCATCAAAACCTTCAAAAAGAACCTGAAAACCCACCTCTTCCGACAAGCCTACTACCTGCAGTAACCACCGATCGACCAAACCGCTGCACGGCCAGCTGTACCCTACCTACTGTATCCTCACCCATCCCTCTCTCCTCCTGTACCAGTTGTGACTTGTATTGTTCAAGATTATTGTACTTGTTTTATTATGTATACCCCTCCTCACATGTAAAGCGCCATGGAATAAATGGTGCTATAATAATACATAATAATAATAATAATAATAATAAAAGGCGTTATTAGGAATAAAAATGTTTGTGACGCCACCTGTGGTATTAGAACACTGCAGCAAGGATGGTACAACTTCCCACAGGTGAAGGTGGGCCCCAGGGCTCCCGATGTATTTGGCAAAGATAGTGTGGTGCCAGAAATAATCAGAGGACACAAGGTTGCAGTCTCTTTACCTGTTTATTGGAGATTCACCGCCACAGACCAGGATACCAGCAACAGGTGACGGTAGAGTCCAGGCAGCCTGGAAATGAGATGAATTCCCTTTGCCAGGTCAGATAGGGAGCCTTCCACTACATGCTGTAAAATTGTCCCTTGCTGCCTATGGCTTTTTTCAAGGTCCTCTCTCACTCTCTGTCCTGAGACAATACTGTCATGGTAAGCAACGCAAGCCGTTTTATAGGGATCTCTATTCACGATGACTCCAGGCTCTGTATGTTGCTGTACCTCAGGGTGTAGGTGCAGGTAAGCTACTTTCAATCTCTTGCCCTCCAGTTTCTGCTGTGGGGCATACAGTCCCACACAGCCTCGGACTCCCGGTGTCCGGTTCCTGTGCTTCAGCATGGAGGGAGCCCAGTCGCAGCTCTCCTCCAGCTCCTCACTTCTTCTGTGATCCTCAAACTCCAAAACTGAACTAACTAACTCCTCCTCCAAGCCAGAATCTATATATCTAGGGAAGCTCCCCTGAAAGCGGGTCTAGAGTTCCCCTTCTGGCCTGGAGTCAGAACATGTTGCATGTACAGGTTACCTGTCAAAGGGATCCTCCTCATTTCCAGGCATGGCATCACCCTCCCCAACAGGAAGGTGCCTGTGGTGCCTGAACTCCTGGGGTGCCACATTCCTCCTCCCCTCCATTTAAATCCAGTACTTCTGGACTGGAAAAAGAAACATAAACAGGTTAGATTGCAAACATTTTTGAAATGTATTTCAACAGGTACATAAACTTTTTCTTCCCTTTATAGGAGGCTCTTTTCTTTAAACATTGCAAAACATTATTTACAAGAGTACAACTGGTATTATACCAGGGTGTCCTTGTTCATCTACAACAGTAGATTTAGGCAGGCTGCAAGGCATAACATCAAGACCTACTTTGGCCACGCCAAACGGTTTTTCTTCTGGTCTTTGGAACAAACAGAGTTCTACTCATGCTGCCAGTGCGTGGTAAAACCAATAAGATGCACCTTAGGAGGTGCCAACTATTTACAAGGGAAGTTTTTTTGTCATTTGTTTTTTTTTTTAGTTACGGTACTTCACCTTCCATTACCCTGTTGTCCATTTAAAATTTCAATAAGTAAAATCAAACATTTTTGAACAGGTAACACCAATTATTGACATTTTACATTTTTAGTCCCTGGAACGGGCTGGGATCTGACCTCTGGTACTATGAGTCGATCTGCGCAATACAGGGATTGATAGTGACCTGACCGGTATCACTATTCTTGCTACCACTGGTGTAGTGCACAATCTTATGGCTACGCTACGCTACTGGTGATTCTATGTAACACAGGTATACCTGATTTTCTGCGAGTACTTCTGCTCACTGTGGGCATGACAGATTCACCAATAGCAGGGGGTGGATTCTCTTGCTCCACTGCTGGTGTGACATCTGCTACTTGGGCCAGCTGGTGTAGAGTCTCTTCTTGTTCAAATTGCTTTCGAGTCACATCTCTTTCTGGTATTTCCAACTGGGGAAAGGTCAAAATAGGTACTACTATGGCTTGTTTTTCTTGAGTCCATGACTGGGGAAAGTCTCCAAGAACAGTATGGATTTTCTCTTCCTTTTCCTCCATGGGTTGAGGGGTATCTTGGTCTTTCTCCTTGTCTCTCAGATGGTCAGGGCATACCTTAATATGATCTCTAAATACCGCAGTTGAGGTTTCTCCTCCATCTTTACTTATGAGACACACCTTGGTGTTATCAAAGTTTGACTGTAAGATGGTGTATGGTTCTGCTTCCCACTGATCATAAAGTTTGTGTATTCTTCTTTTCAGCTTTAGATCTTGTTCACCTGGTGACAAGGGAATTGCAGGGGTATGCTGGTCATCGTTTCTCTCCTGTCTCTGTCTTGCCTGGGACAGACTTCTTTCCACACATTCTTGTACTTGGCGGGATTTCTGCTGCCACTCCGTATCCCAATCTGGATCTGGTGATGTTGTTTCTGGTGTTAGGACTCCCATATCAAGGTCAACAGGTAATTTGCTAAATGTTCCTCTCATTAGCTAGGCTGGAGTGCAGTTGGTGGAATTCACAGGGATGTGATTGTACAGATCTACCAAGTCCGGCAACTTCTCTGGCCACAGGTTTCTCTCTTTCAGGGGCAAGGTCTTCAACAGGTCAATTACCACCTGATTCATCTTCTCACACATACCGTTTGTCTATGGATAGTACAGTGTTGTTCTGATCTTCTTGCATCCGTACAGGTGACAGAACTCCTGGAACACTTCCACTTCAAAGGCTGGGCTTTGGTCGGTGAGTACCTTTGCAGGGTAACCATGTTGTTGACAAAAGTGTTATTGGAAGGCCTTGGCTGCCATCTTTGCTGTTTGACCCTTGACAGGCACGACTACCAGGAATCTTGAGTAATGATCCACTATAGTCAAAGCATAGACATAGCTTGGGTTTAGCTTCATATGGTCTAAGGCTACCAATTCCAGTGGCTGTTTTGTGACTATGGGCTGTAGGGGTGCCCTTTGGCTGTCACGGTCATTTCTGCGCAGCTTGCATGGGCCACACTCTCGGCACCACTTTTCAATGGCTCTTCTCATGCCAATCCAGTAGAATCTTCCACGAAGTAGGACCTCCAATTTCTTCCATCCAAAGTGTCCTGCTCCATCATGGTACGCTTCCAAGACCATTGATGCATCTTGTTTCAGGATTACCATCTGCCAGACCAGTTTGTGAGTGCGTGGATCGATATTCCTCCGACACAGCTTACTGTCATAGATAAACAGGTTGTCCTTCTCCTTCTACAACTGTTGGGTCTCTTGTGGAGCATTTGGACCAGGGTGTGAATCGGCTTGTGTCAGCAGCTCTTTTACCAGACGGACTGCTGGGTCGCTATCCTGTGTCTCTGCCCATCAATGGTGGGGCAATGTGTTCAGCGTGGCTTCTTGCCTATCATTGCATTTGCTCCTCACACAATGGGAGTACCGAGTCGCCTCGGGGGTGTGGAAGGCTGTTAACTCAATCTCTTCGAGTGCTTCCGGATCTTCTCCCACTTCTGGTAAATAGGGCATCTTGGACAGTGCATACACATTTGTGTTCTTGTGCCTCGCACGATACTTGATGGTAAATTCGTAGATGGACAACCGGGCCATCCATCGCTGTTCCAATGTACCTAGCTTTGCCGTTTCCAGGTGAGTCAGCGGATTGTTGTCAGTGAAAACGGTAAATTTTACTGAAGCCAAGTAGTGCTTGAAGCGCTCTGTTACCGCCCAGACTACGGCAAGGAACTCCAGCTTAAAGGAACTGTAGTTGTCGGGGTTCCTTTTAGTGGAACGAAGCTTCCTGCTGGCGTAGTCAATTGCTCTTTCTCTGCCTCTCTGTACCTGGGACAGCACTGCTCCCAATCCCACATTGCTGGCGTCTGTGTAGAGTACAAACGGTTGGTCATAGTCAGGGTAGGCCAGTACCTCACCTCCCGTGAGAGCCAACTTCAACTGAGTGAAGGATCCTTCTAGTCTGTCGTTCCACTCGAACGGAGGACTCATGTTCTTGGCCTTCTTAGATTGGCCCACTAACATGTCTTGCAGGGGTGCTGCTATCTTGGTGAAATCCTTGATGAACCTTCGTTAGTAGCCTACCAACCCGAGGAACTGCCGTACTTCATGAATGATGCTGGGTTTTGGACAGTCCCTGATCACAGTCACTTTGTCAGGGTCTGGAGCCACACCTTCGGCGCTTACCACATGGTCCAGGTACTGCACTTTTGGCTTCAACAGGTGGAACTTGGACGACTTCACTTTGAGGCTATAATTTGACAGGGCTTCAAACACCTTGGCCAAGGGGTTTCTAGTGGTCTTGGAGAAGACGATGACATCATCCAGGTACAACAATACGGTTTCAAAGCTTTTGTGCCCAAGACAGCACTCCATCATCCTCTGGAACGTCCCTGGTGCGTTGTGAAGTCCAAACGGCATATAGTTGAATTCGGAGAGGCCCATTGGTGTCGTGAAGGCGGTCTTCTCTTTATCCGCCTCTGCTACGGGAACCTGCCAATACCCCCTAGTGAGATCTAAGGTGGAGAAATAGCAGATTTTAAGTCAGCTAATGACTCCTCAGTTCTGGATAACGGGTAGGCATCCTTATGTGTAATACGGTTAATCTG
Source organism: Ranitomeya imitator (assembly GCF_032444005.1). Lineage (NCBI taxonomy): Eukaryota > Metazoa > Chordata > Amphibia > Anura > Dendrobatidae > Ranitomeya > Ranitomeya imitator. Next base: position 621,584,228 of record NC_091285.1, on the reverse strand, counting down.
CCTGTAGTCAACACACATACTCATTGTACCATCTTTCTTTCTAAGGAGGACTAATGGAGCTGCCCAGGGGCTACAACTGTCTCTGATTACCCCAGCCTCCTGTATCTCTCGTAACATACTCTTGGCACATTGGTAGTGAGCTGGAGGCACAGGCCGGTACCTCTCTTTGATGGGCGGATGATCTCCAGTGGAGATATGATGTTGAACCCCTTTTACCTTCCTAAAGTCTAGTGGGTGTTTGCTGAATACCCGCTCATACTCATGGACCACCCGGTAAGCCCCACGTTTTTAGTGTGAAGGGGTGGAGTCAGTATCCACGTGTAACTTCTGGCACCAATCCTCCAACTGTCCTGCAGAGCCATTGTCCTCCGCCTGGTCGGACGGGACCAAGGGTTCTGAGGCTTGTATTGCGTTGTCACTAGCAGTGGACCTCTTTCCCTCCACAATTAAGGACGCGTACTGGTACCCTCCCCTTGTGGACATCAACCACCCCTCTGGCTGTCAGGATGGTGGGCCTACTATCTGAATACACAGGTTTTACCAGGGTCTGGTAGTCTTTACCTCTGAGGCCTATTGCTGCCCGACACCAAATTAACATTTCACTCCTGGGGGGTATTGCAATGGGGGTCGGATCACTCACTGTGACGTTGCTAACTTCTCCACCAGGCACTTCTACCTGTTGTCTCTGCATCAGGGCTCTGATTTCTTTTTGCAGGATTCGCTGCTCACTGAAACCAGCAGTTTTGGCCACCTGTTGTAAGAAGACAATAACCTCACCAAGACAGTTTTCTTTGACATTAGTACCTAAGGTCATCATGGGGTTACATTCTCTCCTGTCATTCTCTACAGTCACCAGACCTTGGGCTTTCAATTCTACCCACCCCACCTTAATGGTCACCTCCTTGTACCCCACTTGTGGCAAAGGCTGACCATTGCTGGCTGCTATTGTCAGGTCATTATCTGGGCCACGGGTAATATCAGAGTCAGCTCAGTACCGTTTGTAAAGAATGTATCGCATAGTCTTCACCAGAGAGCCGATGTCCAGTAAAGCTTTCATCAGGATGCCGTCAATCACAGTTGGGAGGACTGCTCGTCCTCCGACGTACTTGGCTCGCCAGCTTTGTGGGCCTGGTTGTCCTACTCCTGGGGGTTGGCCCTCTGCCCCAGGGGTCGCTCATTTAAATTGTTGAACCTTGCGATGTGCCTCGTCTGGTTGCAGTGGCGACAAATGGGTCATCCGTTCTTATGATAGCGGTCGTCTCTTCCTCTGATCGGTGGGATCCTCGTCTGTCAACGCCAAGGGAAGTCATCTTGACTGGAAGTCAGCAGGATCTTTCCTTTTGGGGACTCTTGCAGGGACTGCACGGTTTTGGCTAGTGCAGCTACGCTTTTGGTCAGTTCCTGGATCTGGATGAGCAATCCTGCGGAGGGGTCATCGTCCAGGGTCTGCGCGTCGGCCTCAAAGGGGGCCTGATGAAGGGATGCCCCTTCCTGGTGGTATGTAAGTGCTGGACGCTTTGGGGGCGCTGCGCAGCTGGGATGTGGTTCATGTAACACCCGGATGACCCTGTCTTTGAAGTGTGCAAAGTTCAGGTAAGGGTTTTGCAGGGCCATGATGCGCAGCTGTGTCCTGTGAGTGCTAGACAGGAGTCCCTCAATAAACTGCTCCTTTAATAATTTGTCCCCATCCTGCAAGCTGTTCGGTTCAACCTACTTAACGGCACGCAGTGCCTCCTGGAGATTAAGGGCATAGTCTCTTATGCTGTCCTGCACCCTTTGTTTAAACCCAAACACCCTCATACTGATTTCTACAGCAGTGCGGGTGTCAAAAGTAGTTTTCAGTTTGCTATTATCTGCTCCACAGGTCCTTTTTTAATATCCAGCCAGGATTTTACCTCCCTTTGTGCTGCTCCAATTAATTGACCAGTTAGAATGCTGACCTTTTGATGTTTCGTCAGGGGGTATACTTCAAATAGGCTGCAGAGCCTCTCTTTAAAGTCACTCAGCGTGTGGGACTCCCCTGAATATTTTGGTAGCCAGGCGGCTCCCGGTATATAGGGCATGGTTAATGGGATTATTGGGGCGGTAGCTGTGGCGGGGTCCAGCCGATTTACAGGGGCTGTGGCAGGCGCATCTCCTCTCGAGTCGGACATATCCCTTTCCCCGTGCTAACCTCCAACAGGCCCGATGTCTCGTCACTGGAGTCTGCAGCGGTTCCTCCTACGCTCGGTAAGGTGCTCCTCCCGGTTCCCTGTCCAGGGCCTCCGGCTTCTTTACTCACAGACCTCTCAGCACAGAGCAACACTTCCTTTTGGCGCTCTTTTTAAGCTCCGCCCATGAAGGCTCACCTTCTTCTCTTCGCGCTCCACGCGGCGCGGCAATGGCGGCCTCAACACAATCTAACACAGTCTATGGTGCACAGTACCCGGTGATGCCGGGGCACGAATCCTGTTAGTGACACCAAGTTGGACTGCCCGCCTGGGCCTAGGGATTACTCGGTACCGGGTCTGGTCGTCATTAAAGGGTTGGTCACGGTGGCAGCGACCCGGTCCGTGGCCCTGGGATTCCTAATTAAAGGAAAAGGTGATTAAAGGGATTATTAGGAATAAGAATGCTCGTGACGCCATCTGTGGTATTCGGTCAGGGGTGACCAACGCTGCTTAAAGGGGTCCTCTGGGGAGTGATTACACTGCAGCAAGGATGTACGGATTCCCACAGGTGAAGCTGGGTCCCCAGGGCTCCCGGTGTATTTGGCAAAGATAGTGTGGTGCCAGAAATAATCAGAGGACACAAGGTTGCAGTCTCTTTACATGTTTAGTGGTAATTCACTGCCACAGTCCAGGGTACCAGCAACAGGTGACGGTGAAGTCCAGGCAGCCTGGAAACGAGCTGAATTCCCTTTGCTAGATCAGATTGGGAGCCTTCCAGTATGCGTTGTATAATCGTACCTTGCTGCCTATGGCTTGTTTCAAGGTCCTCTCTCAATCTCTGTCCTGAGACAATACCTGCATGGTAGGCAATGCGACCCGTTTTATAGGGATCTCTATTCATGGTGATTCTGGGTTCTGTATGTTGCTGTACCTCAGGATGTAGGGGTGGGCAAGTTACTTTCAATATTTTGCCCTCCGATTTCTGCTGTGGGGCATACAGTCCCACACAGCCTCGGACTCCTGGTGTCCGGTTCCTGCGCTTCAGCGTGGAGGGAGCCCAGTCGCAGCTCTCCTCCAGCTCCTCGCTTCTCCTGTGCTCCTTCCTTCTTCACTGTCTCACACCAGCTCTAGATTGAACTAACTAACTCCTCCTCCAAGCCAGAATCTATATATATTTAGGGAAGCTCCCTTGAAACCGGGTCTAAAGCTCCCCCTTCTGGCCTGGAGTCAGAACATGTTGCATGTACAGGTTACATGTCAAAGGGATCCTCCTCATTTCCAGGCATGGCATCACCCTCCCCGAGAGGAAGGCTGTACCACTGTGGTACCCGAACTCCTGGGGTGCCACACATCCTGCTCAAAATGTTGTTGCTGGACCACATTTTTCATGTAACGTATGATTCTTTTGGGCAGTGTTTGTTCATCTTCTCAGTATGAAGCTTAAAGTGTGTGTTGTGGATGGGCGCTAACCTCATGTCTTGTACTTTGGGTTTGCCGCCTTATGTCTGGCCTTATGTGGTGGGCTGCCCGCCTTGGGTCTGGCCTCATGTCTGGTGTGGTGGCTCGCCCGCCTCGGGTCTGGCCTCGTGTCTGGTGGGCCGCCCGCCTCGGGTCTGGCCTCGTGCCTGGTGTGGTGGGCCGCCCGCCTCGAGTCTGGCCTCGTGTCTGGTGTGGTGGGCCTTCCGCCTCGGGTCTGGCCTCGTGTCTGGTGTGGTGGGCCGCCCGCCTTGGGTTTGGCCTCGTGTCTGGTGTGGTGGGCCGCCCGCCTCGGGTCTGGCCTCGTGTCTGGAGTGGTGGGCCACCCACCTCTTGTGTCTGGTCTGGTCTCTTGAGTGTGAAAGGCCTGAGAGTAGCTGCTGAGTCCAACAAATTTCCAATCCATTTCTCATATTTAGATGTTAAACTCGGACCTTTTCAATATGCTTCCCATGTCCCAGTTTGTCCTCTTGGTAGGCGTTGTAAATGGTTGCTCTAATCCTAATAAAAGTACGGGTCAGGATTCTAAGAATGGATTTTTTCACGTTTTAATTAGTAAAATATCTATGTTCCAGTTGTTCTTCTAGTTGAAGTTGGTCATGGTTATGATAAACCAAATTAAATCATTGTCAGTCCAGTTAATATTTCGCTGTTGGAGTCATAAATTGAACTTGTTTTCATTTAAGTTGGTTAACAATTATCCGTCTAGTGGGATTTTGTAAGGTCCAGTTTAGGCTCCTAGTTGGAGTCACAAGATGGTTTTGTGGATGCTAAGTGATTAAATTCTCAATGTCCAAATCTACCCCCCTGGTATGGAGTGGTAAGATGATCTTGATTGTGCCAAGATGGACGGCACTATTCTGGTCTGCCCTCTTAATGGTGGTGGAAGCTGGACTTGCCGTTATGGGGCTGATAAACCATTAATATACCAGTTATCCTCCTAATTGTAGTTTCATATTAGACATGGTTATATTGGATCTGGTGAAAATGTTCCAAGACCAGTGTATCCGCCCGGTTGAAATCAGAAAATGGACACAATGGAAATTGAGTCGGTGGAGCCATTATACACAATAAGTATATTGAGATTAAACTCATAAAACAGATTGAACTAAGTGGTGAGTTGGTTAAATATCCAGCCAGTGCGCTATTGGAGTGAGAAAACTGCAACTTTGCAATAAACCTATAAGGGGAGGAATCCATGGTTGAGTCAAAATGTCCCCTTACCTGTCAGACTCCTGTGGCAAAGGAGGGACATCTTTCCAAGTCAATAGGAATGCCTTCACACCTTCTTAAGACAACTTAACATCATGCCAAAAAAAGAGATTGGTTTAATTGAACTGAAATAAGGAACTAAGTGTTATGGTTTCTGGAACCTCTTAAGCATTCTGAGATGCTCAGTCTATACTTGATCGCATTGTGTAGATATTTTTATCCATTACACATTCGTTGATTCTGGTGGGATTTCTTACAGTCAAGATTTTGGCCTTAGGGGGCCTTACTTTAGTGTAAAATATCAACAATATTGGGTTTGATGTGAAGTAATATTTTAAGCAGGAAGATAACCAACCATGCCTATAAGTGAAGTCTATAAATATAGATCCTCTCTGGGGGATAAATAATATTGTTGCAACCAGTAAAAGAAACTTTTTTTTACTCATGTTTGCGCTTTTTTTGTTGGATCTGCAAATCGATAGAAACATTATCTTGATTGGAGAATATCTAAAACTTTCACAATCTTCTTTCCTTAAGCACTATCCGTTGAACTAGGATAATCTTGGGATCTTTCCTCAGGTATAAGATCTGTTCCCTACTTATCAGAGGATTCCTTGGTCATGGGTGGTGGGAAAAATGATAATTACTTAATGGTAATTAGATTTTCCTGAATCCCACGACGGCATCCCTATTTCTTCCCTCCCTCTGGCTTATGGTTGTTGGTGGTTCTCAATCTCCTCTTCTCACAATGAAGAATGGCTTGCTTGAGTGAATTTATGATAACAAGAATAATGATAATAAATTTGGTGACTCCTACTTGACTTTTTGGAACCCACATTGAAGGAGCAAGTGGAAGGTTTTTTTTATTTTGAACTCTTGGCTTCCTGTCCAGTGATCGGGGTGGATCCCTTTTTTTCAATTGCTGTTATGGATTTCATAAAAATCAAATTCCTGGTAAGTAGCAGTAATTTTTTTTGCATATGAGAAAATCTGTTTCCACACTGATGTTTTGAATAGACACTTGGACCAAAATTGGTTGAAAATTGGACCTAGTGCGGTCTAATTTTTTTCTCAGTTGCAAAAAAAAAAACAACTTTAACATCTGAATGAGGCCTAAGAGACATTTCTTAGAAATGTCTTTCTGTAATGGCATCACCTTGATAACCATAGCAGTGAACACATCACACAGAGGTGTTGTCTCTGATTTTGTGGGGGGTAAATGGTAAAGTTCTGAACTTCACAACAAACACCCCCAGATACATAATGTGTGATCAGGCCCCCAAGATTGTCTGAAGAGATACTTACGCTCGTACCTGGGCCGGTCACCTTCAAACTGTCTGGGTCTAAAAACACAAAATAATTCAGGTTTAGAACTTTGAACATTCTATTCCAGGGATGTCAAACTCAAATACACAGAAGGACAAAATTAAATGCTTGGAGAAAGTCGCGACAAACCTTGAAATTAATAAAAAATATCTAGAATTGAGCAAGTTTCAATATTATCAAATATAATGATGAACCTTTACACATGGAAACAAACTTAAAAGGGTTGTCCCACAAAGTACAAATTAATTAACATAACATAGTTGGTAAGGCCGAAAAAAGACATTTGTCCATCCAGTTCAGCCTATATTCCATCATAATAAATCCCCAGATCTACGTCCTTCTGCAGAACCTAATAATTATATGATACAATATTGTTCTGCTCCAGGAAGACATCCAGGCCTCTTGAACCCCTCGACTGAGTTCGCCATCACCACCTCCTCAGGCAAGCAATTCCAGATTCTCACTGCCCTAACAGTAAAGAATCCTCTTCTATGTTGGTGGAAAAACCTTCTCTCCTCCAGACGCAAAGAATGCCCCCTTAGCATTACTAATTAATACCACTTAGCATTTTTAAATAATATAATGTTGTCAGAGCAGTAAAAAGCATATAGCCCAATGGCCAAATTTAAATAAGTAATAACAAAGGATAAAATACCTTGAATAATGCAGATAGTAACGTATGATGCTAAAAAAGTGCCCCCCAAACACAGTAAGACACCTTGCCACAGTGAATTCCTCCACCGTTACCTCCACATGCACGTAATGGTGTCCCTACTGTACCGTCTTTACCCCTTCTCCCCCCAGCAAAATGAGGTGACCCCCATCCCAGTAAGATTCCCCAACTGTAAACCCCACACAGTATAATGTAAGGCACACAGACCTCCATACAGTATAATGGCCCCAAATATTCCTCTTCCAGATAGTATAGTGGCCCCACATAGTCTTCCATACTGTATAGTGACCCACATAGACCTTTATACAGTATAACAGGCCCTGTATTACCTTCCATACAATATAATTGCGCCACATAGTGATCCATACAGTATAATGGTCCCGCATAGGGCTCAATACAACAAAATGGCCCCACATAGCCCATTATACTTTATGGAAGGGAAAGCGAGGCCCATAATACTGTATGGAAGGCAATGAGAGGCCCATTATACTGTATGGAATGCAATGCGGGCTCATTATACTGTATGGAGCACTATGTTAGGCATTATATTATGTGGAGCACTATGTGGGGCATTACACTGTATGTAGCCCTGTGTGCTGCCATAACACTGTATGGAGCACTATGTTGGGCTATTATACTGTATGGAGGACCATGTTGGCCAATTATACTGTATGGAGCTCTCTTTGGGGCCATTACACTGTATGGAGCGCTATGTGTTGCCATTATATTGTATGGAAGGCAATGCAAGGCCATTATAATGTACAGAGTATTTTGTGAGCCAATTATACTGTATGTAGCACTATTATACTGTATGTATCACTATGTGGGGCCATTACAAAGTATGGAGCATTATGTGGGTCAATTATACTGTATGGAAGACTATGTGGAGCTATTTTATACAGAATAATGGCCCACATAATGCTCCATACAGTGTATTGACCCCACATAATGCTCCATACAGTGCATTGGCCCACATAGTGCTCCATACAGTGTATTGGCCCCACATAGTGCTCCACACAGTGTGTTGACCCCCAGAGTGCTCCATACTGTATGGAGCACTATATGGGGCAATTATACTGTATGGATCACTATGTGGGGCCATTACACAGTATGGAGCATTATATGAGGCCATTATACTGTATGGAGGACTATGGCACAATTATACTGTATGGAGGATTATGTAGGGCCATTATACTGTATTGATGACTATGTGGGCTCATTATACTGTATGGAGCATTATGTGGAGCCATTCTATAGAGTATAATGGCCCCACATAGTGCTGCATACACTGTAATGGCCCCACATAGTGCTCCATACAGTGTATTGACCCTGCCTAGTGCTCCATACTTTGTATTGGCCCCGCATAGTGCTCCATACTGTATGATGGCCCCACAGAGTGCTACACATAGTGGAATGGTCCCACACAGAATCATAGAATGTTAGAGTTGGAAGGGAAATATAGGGTCATTGTGTCCAACCTGCTCAATGCAGTATTCACTAAACCATCTAAGACAGATGTCTGTTCAGCCTCTGTTTGAAGACTTCCATTGAAGAAGAACTCACCACCTCTCGTGGCAGCCTGCTCCACTCTTTGATCACTTTCACTGCTAAAATAATTTTTTTTCTGATATCTAATCTGTATCTTCCCCCTTTCAGTATCCTTCCATTGCTTCTAATGTTTCCATGTGCAAATAAAAATAAGGATGATCCCTCTACACTGTGACAGCCCTTCAGATATTTGTAGATGGGTATTAAGTCTCCTCTTAGTCTTTTTTTTTTGCAAACTAAACATTCCCAGATCCTTTAACCCAGGAGTCTCGAACTCTGCTGGGTATATGGGCTTCATATATAAAAAAAATTTGAATTTGGGAGGCCGCATTCTTTGAAGGACTGTGAGAAGTCTGCAGTCACATAGAATGACTGCAGACTCGTCATAAACTTGGACAACCCCTTTAATGCTTCTAACAAATAAAAATAGGAGAATTAGTCAGTATCACAAAAAAACACCAAGGTTACTTACTGGTAGCCGTTTTTTCCGGAACCCATGACGGCACACCTGAGAGAGGGGATCCTGTTGTGAGTTCTGTTTTTGGGCTCCCTCTGGTGGTTACTGATGGTACTGGGTGATTTGTGTTCTGCTGTCTCTGGTGTCCACCTGTTCTATCAGGTTATGGGAGTTTCCTATTTAACCGGGTTTTCTTGTCATTTCCTGGCCGGCTATCAAGGTTATCAGAGTGTTTTGTTACCTCAGCTTCTGGCTTCAGTAATCTTCAGGACAAGCTAAGTTTTGATTTCGTGTTTCTCGTTTTGCTTTATTTTTGTCTTGTCCAGCTTGCAGATACGTGTTTCTTTGCTGCTGGTTGCTCTAGTGGGCTGTAATTGCTCCTCATGTTCCATGAGTTGGAACATGAGTTCAAGTAATTTCAGGATGGTTTTTTGAAGGGTTTTTTGCTGACCACGCAGTTTACTTTTGTATCCTCTGCTATCTAGTTTTAGCGGGCCTCATTTTGCTGAATCTGTTTTCATACTGCGTATGTGCCTTCCTCTCATTTCACCGTCATTATATGTGGGGGGCTGCTATTTCTGTGGGGTATTTCTCTGGAGGCAAGAGAGGTCTGTGTTTCTTCTAATAGGGGAAGTTAGATCTTCGGCTGGTGCGAGACGTCTAGGATCAATGTAGGCACGTTCCCCGGCTATTATTATTTGTGTGTTTAGGTTTAGGGTCGCGGTCAGCTCAGGTTCCATCACCCTAGAGCTCGTTTGTGCTTGTCCTTTTGTGATTCGCTGCCAATGGGATCATGACAGTATAGCCGGCCAGAAAGTTTTGGCTGAAGTAGGAGGAAAAGTAGTCTTAGGAAGTTTTTTTTTTTTTTTTTTCTCCACTCCTCTGAGGTTGCTGCCTAGCCTTAATTGCAGCCTGGCTGATTTTTTCCTCCTCTTAATCCTTGAATGGCTCTGACCTTAGCTGTTTATCATGGACGTCCAGAGTTTAGCTTCGAGCCTGAATAATCTTGCTGCTAAAGTTCAAAATATACAAGATTTTGTTGTACATGCTCCTTTGTCTGAACCTAGAATTCCTATCCCAGAGTTCTTTGCTGGAGATAGATCTAGTTTTCTGAATTTTAGGAACAATTGCAAGTTGTTCCTTTCTTTGAAATCTCGCTCTTCTGGAGACCCTGCTCAGCAGGTTAAGATTATTATATCTTTCCTGCGGGGTGACCCTCAAAATTGGGCATTTGCATTGGCACCAGGGGATCCTGCGTTGCTTAATGTGGATGCGTTTTTTCTGGCATTGGGTTTGCTCTATGAGGAACCTAACCAAGAGATTCAGGCTGAAAAAGCTTTATTAGCTCTCTCTCAGGGGCAAGATGAAGCAGAAATATATTGTCAGAAATTTCGGAAGTGGTCAGTGCTTACTCAGTGGAATGAGTGCGCCCTGGCTGCAAAGTTCAGAGATGGCCTTTCTGAGGCCATTAAAGATGTTATGGTGGGGTTCCCTGCGCCTACAGGTCTGAATGAGTCTATGACTATAGCTATTCAGATTGATCGGCGTTTACGGGAGCGCAAACCTGTGCACCATTTGGCGGTGTCTTCTGAACAGGCACTTGAGACAATGCAATGTGATAGAGTTCAGTCCAGAAGTGAACGGCAAAACTATAGGCGGAAAAATGGGTTGTGCTTTTATTGTGGTGATTCAGCTCATGTTATATCAGCATGCTCTAAACGCACAAAAAAGGTTGATAAGTCTGTTGCCATTAGTACGTTACAGTCTAAGTTCATTCTGTCTGTGACTCTGATTTGTTCATTATCATCCATTTCCGTCGATGCCTATGTAGATTCAGGCGCTGCCCTGAGTCTTATGGATTGGTCATTTGCCAAGCGCTGTGGGTTTAGTCTTGAGCCTCTGGAAGTCCCTATTCCTTTGAAGGGAATTGACTCTACACCTTTAGCTATGAATAAACCTCAGTACTGGACACAAGTGACCATGCGTATGACTCCCATTCATCAGGAGGTGATTCGCTTCCTGGTATTGTATAATTTACATGATGTTCTAGTACTTGGTCTGCCATGGTTACAAACTCATAATCCAGTCCTTGACTGGAAAACAATGTCTGTGTTAAGCTGGGGATGTCAGGGGGTTCATGATGATGCACCTCCGATTTCTATCGCTTCATCTACTCCTTCTGAGATTCCTGTATTTTTGTCTGATTATCGGGATGTTTTTGAGGAGCCTAAGCTCAGTTCGCTTCCTCCTCACAGGGATTGCGATTGTGCTATAGATTTAATTCCTGGTAGTAAATTTCCTAAAGGTCGTTTGTTCAATCTGTCAGTGCCAGAGCATACTGCTATGCGGGATTATGTTAGGGAGTCCTTGGAAAAGGGACATATCCGTCCATCTTCGTCCCCTTTGGGAGCAGGTTTTTTTTTCGTGGCCAAAAAAGATGGTTCCTTGAGGCCTTGTATAGATTATCGTCTTTTGAATAAGATTACCGTAAAATATCAGTATCCTTTGCCTTTGTTGACTGATTTGTTTGCTCGCATTAAGGGGGCTAAATGGTTCACTAAGATTGATCTTCGGGGTGCGTATAATCTTATACGAATAAAGCAAGGTGATGAGTGGAAAACCGCATTTAATACGCCTGAGGGCCATTTTGAGTATTTGGTAATGCCTTTCGGACTTTCTAATGCTCCTTCAGTCTTCCAGTCCTTTATGCACGATATTTTCCGTGAATATCTGGATAAATTTATGATTGTGTATTTGGATGATATTTTGGTTTTTTCTGATGACTGGGAGTCTCATGTTCAGCAGGTCAGGAAGGTGTTTCAGGTCCTGCGGGCCAATTCCTTGTTTGTAAAGGGCTCAAAGTGTCTCTTTTGAGTCCAGAAGATTTCTTTCTTGGGGTATATTTTTTCCCCTTCTACTATTGAGATGGATCCCGTCAAGGTTCAGGCTATTTGTGACTGGACGCAGCCTACATCTCTTAAGAGTCTACAGAGGTTCTTGGGCTTTGCTAATTTCTATCGTCGTTTCATAACTAATTTTTCTAGTGTTGTTAAGCCTTTGACGGATTTGACTAAGAAGGGTGCTGATGTTGCTGACTGGTCTCCTGCGGCTGTGGAGGCCTTTCAGGAACTTAAACGCCGGTTTTCTTCTGCTCCTGTGTTGCGTCAGCCAGATGTTTCGCTTCCTTTCCAGGTTGAGGTTGATGCTTCCGAGATTGGAGCGCGGGCGGTTTTGTCACAGAGAAGCTCCGATTGCTCGGTGATGAAGCCATGTGCGTTCTTTTCTAGAAAATTTTCACCCGCTGAGCGGAATTATGATGTTGGTAATCGGGAACTTTTGGCCATGAAGTGGGCATTTGAGGAGTGGCGTCATTGGCTGGAGGGTGCTAGACATCGTGCGGTGGTCTTGACTGATCACAAAAATCTGATTTACCTTGAGTCTGCCAGGCGTCTGAATCCTAGACAGGCTCGTTGGTCACGGTTTTTCTCTCGTTTCAATTTTGTGGTTTCATACCTGCCAGGTTCAAAGAATGTGAAGGCGGATGCTCTTTCTAGGAGTTTTGTGCCTGACTCCCCTGGAAATTCTGAGCCCACTGGTATCCTTAGGGATGGGGTGATTTTGTCGGCTGTCTTCCCAGACTTGCGACGTGCTTTGCAGGAGTTTCAGGCGGGTAAACCTGATCGTTGTCCGCCTGAGAGACTGTTTGTTCCGGATAGTTGGACCAGTAGAGTCATCTCCGAGGTCCATTCTTCTGCGTTGGCAGGTCATCCTGGAAAATTTGGTACTAGAGACTTGGTGGCCAGGTCTTTTTGGTGGCCTTCCTTGTCGAGGGATGTGCGTTCTTTTGTGCAGTCTTGTGAGGTTTGTGCTCGGGCTAAGCCTTGCTGTTCTCGAGCCAGTGGATTGTTGTCACCTTTGCCTATCCCGAAGAGGCCTTGGACACACATTTCCATGGACTTTATTTCGGATCTCCCTGTCTCTCAAAAAATGTCCGTCATCTGGGTTGTGTGTGACCGCTTTTCTAAAATGGTTCATCTGGTACCCTTGCCTAAGTTACCTTCCTCCTCTGAGTTGGTCCCTCTGTTTTTCCAGAACGTGGTTCGTTTGCATGGGATTCCGGAGAACATCGTTTCTGACAGGGGATCCCAGTTTGTGTCTAGATTTTGGCGGACGTTCTGTGCTAAGATGGGCATTGATTTGTCCTTTTCGTCTGCATTCCACCCTCAGACGAATTGGCAGACGGAGCGAACTAATCAGACCTTGGAAACTTATTTGAGGTGTTTTGTTTCTGCTGATCAGGATGACTGGGTTACCTTTTTGCCGCTGGCCGAGTTTGCCCTTAATAATCGGGCTAGTTCTGCTACCTTGGTTTCTCCTTTCTTTTGTAATTCGGGGTTTCATCCTCGTTTTTCCTCTGGTCAGGTGGAGCCTTCTGATTGTCCTGGAGTGGACATGGTGGTGGATAGGTTGCATCAGATTTGGAGTCATGTGGTGGACAATTTGAAGTTGTCCCAGGAGAAGGCTCAGCAGTTTGCTAATCGCCGTCGCCGCGTGGGTCCTCGACTTCGTGTTGGGGACTTGGTGTGGTTGTCTTCTCGTTTTGTTCCTATGAAGGTCTCTTCTCCTAAGTTCAAGCCTCGGTTCATCGGTCCTTATAGGATCTTGGAAATTCTTAACCCTGTGTCGTTTCGTTTGGATCTCCCGACATCGTTTGCTATTCATAATGTGTTCCATCGGTCGTTGTTGCGGAGGTATGAGGTACCTGTTGTTCCTTCGCTTGAGCCTCCTGCTCCGGTGCTGGTGGAGGGAGAATTGGAGTATGTTGTGGAGAAGATCTTGGATTCTCGCGTTTCCAGACGGAGACTCCAATATTTGGTCAAGTGGAAGGGTTATGGTCAGGAGGATAATTCTTGGGTGGTTGCCTCTGATGTTCATGCTGATGATTTGGTCCGCGCTTTTCATAGGGCTCATCCTGGTCGCCCTGGTGGTTCTCGTGAGGGTTCGGTGACCCTTCCTCAAGGGGGGGGGGGTACTGTTGTGAGTTCTGTTTTTGGGCTCCCTCTGGTGGTTACTGATGGTACTGGGTGATTTGTGTTCTGCTGTCTCTGGTGTCCACCTGTTCTATCAGGTTATGGGAGTTTCCTATTTAACCGGGCTTTCTTGTCATTTCCTGGCCGGCTATCAAGGTTATCAGAGTGTTTTGTTACCTCAGCTTCTGGCTTCAGTAATCTTCAGGACAAGCTAAGTTTTGATTTCGTGTTTCTCGTTTTGCTTTATTTTTGTCTTGCCCAGCTTGCAGATACGTGTTTCTTTGCTGCTGGTTGCTCTAGTGGGCTGTAATTGCTCCTCATGTTCCATGAGTTCAAGTAATTTCAGGATGGTTTTTTGAAGGGTTTTTTGCTGACCGCGCAGTTTACTTTTGTATCCTCTGCTATCTAGTTTTAGCGGGTCTCATTTTGCTGAATCTGTTTTCATACTGCGTATGTGCCTTCCTCTCATTTCACCGTCATTATATGTGGGGGGCTGCTATTTCTGTGGGGTATTTCTCTGGAGGCAAGAGAGGTCTGTGTTTCTTCTAATAGGGGAAGTTAGATCTTCGGCTGGTGCGAGACGTCTAGGATCAACGTAGGCACGTTCCCCGGCTATTATTATTTGTGTGTTTAGGTTTAGGGTCGCGGTCAGCTCAGGTTCCATCACCCTAGAGCTCGTTTGTGCTTGTCCTTTTGTGATTCCCTGCCATTGGGATCATGACAGGATCCGCCCAGTCAGGACAGGAAACCCTACTGAAAATAAAAGGGCGGTACCTCTCTGTCGCTTCAGTTGGTTTTCAGAGCATGAGAGGCCCCCCTGGTTAGTATACATGGTAATCCATCACCACATCATATTAACTAAAAAAGCACCCAAAGCAATAGTGCACACCGAAAAGGTGATAAAGGGGGGGAATATACGGGTGCCGTCATGGGTTCCGGAAAAACCGGCTACCAGTAAGTAACCTTAGTGTTTTTCCTTCCCCCATGACGGCACACCTGAGAGACTTTTGTAGAATGAAACTTTAGGGAGGGACCACCGCTTGTAGTACCCTTCTACCAAAGGTTAGGTCAGCAGAGGAAGAACGATCTAGCCGGTAGTGCTTGAAAAAAGTTGAGGGTGAGGACCAGGTAGCAGCCTTGCAAATTTGATCAATTGATACCTCAGCCTTTTCTGCCCAGGAGGTAGCCACGGCTCTGGTAGAGTGAGCCTTGATGCCTTCAGGAACCGGAGTGCCACCCGCAGAGTAGGATAAACTAATGGCCTCCCTAATCCATCTAGCAATAGTACTTTTAGCTACCCCACACTCTCTTTTGCTACCCTGAAAGGCTATGAATAGGGTTTGGTCTTTCCTCCACTGACTAGTCATAGATATGTATTGTAACACAGATCTTCTCACATCTAGCATGCAGAACTTTTGTTCCCCTGGATTTTTGGGATTACTACAGAATGATGGTAAGGTAATCTCTTGACTCCTATGGAACTTTTGAACCACCTTGGGGAGATAAGCCGGGTCCGGTCCTAGAACGATCCTGTCATCAAAAACCTGAGTATAAGGAGGGCATATTGACAGGGCCTGTAAATCACTTACCCTACGTGCCGATGTTAAGGCTACTAGAAGAACTGTTTTAAGGGTAAGTAACTTAGGTGAAAACTCCGGTAAGGGCTCGAAAGGGTGTTTAGTTAGGGCTTCTAAGACCAAATTTAGATCCCAAGGAGGGATTTTCGAGATAACGACCGGCCAAGATCTACTACAAGATTTTATAAATCGTGAAACCAATCCATTTGAGGCAAGATTACAGTTATATAGGGCCCCCAAGGCTGAAACCTGAACTTTAAGGGTGCTGGTTGCTAACCCAAGATGTAATCCTGCTTGCAGAAATTCCAGGATAGGACCCACTGGAGCCACCACCCCAATGGTTCACCCAGGAAGTCAAGAAATTTTTTCCATGTCCTACCATAGATTCTAGAAGTTATGGGTTTTCTGCTTTTCAACAGGGTGGAGATTAAACCTGGTGAGAATCCTTGGCTACTTAGTAACACCCTCTCAAATTCCAGGCTGCCAGATGGAAGCCCTTCACCTGAGAGTGGGTTACTGGGCCCTGGGGTAGCAGGTCCGGAACCTCTTGCAAAATCCATGTGTCTGTTACCGACATCTGCCTTAGAAGGGAGAACCATGGTCTCCTTGGCCAAAATGGAGCTATGAGGATAATTTTCGCCTGATCCTCTCTGATCTTCCGGATCACAGCTGGAATCATCACTATTGGGGGGAATGGTAGGCCAGAGAGAACTTCCAGGGTATCAGTAGGGCATCTACTGCGAAGGGATGTTCTCTTGTATTTAAGGAGCAGAACTTTCTGACTTTTTTGTTGTGTGAGTTGGCAAACAAGTCTATTTCTGGTGTGCCCCAGGCTTGGACTATTTGCTGAAATATCTGGGGGTTTAGGGACCATTCCCCCTGTCTTAAGTGTTATGATAGTCAATTCAGTATCACAATGGAAATAGCGATCAGAGCACATACAGTGATCTGACAATAACCCAAAATAATAGAACGAGCTCTGAGACGTGGAAACTCTGTAGACCGCAATCCCTGATCCTAACAAACCACACTAGAGGCAGCCGTGGATTGCGCCTAACGCTACCTATGCAACTCGACACAGCCTGAGAAACTAACTAGCCTGAAGATAGAAAAATAAGCCTACCTTGCCTCAGAGAAATACCCCCAAAGGAAAAGGCAGCCCCCCACATATAATGACTGTGAGTTAAGATGAAAAGACAAACGTAGAGATGAAATAGATTCAGCAAAGTGAGGCCCGACTTTCTTAACAGAGCGAAGATAGGAAAGATAACTTTGCGGTCCACACAAAACCCTAAAGAAAACCACGCAAAGGGGGCAAAAAGACCCTCCATACCGAACTAACGGCACAGAGGTACACCCTTTGCGTCCCAGAGCTTCCAGCAAAACAAATAGACAAGCTGGACAGAAAAAAATAGCAACAAATAGCAAAGAAGCACTTAGCTATGCAGAGCAGAAGGCCACAGGAATGATCCAGAGAAACACAAGTCCAACACTGGAACATTGACAGGAAGCATGGATCAAAGCACTAGGTGGAGTTAAGTAGAGAAGCAGCTAACGACCTCACCAGATCACCTGAGGGAGGAAACTCAGAAGCTGCAGTACCACTTTCCTCCACAAACGGAAGCTCCCAGAGAGAATCAACCGAAGTACCACTTGTGACCACAGGAGTGAACTCTGCCACAGAATTCACAACAGTACCCCCCCCTTGAGGAGGGGTCCCCGAACCCTCACCAGAGCCCCCAGGCCGACCAGGATGAGCCACATGAAAGGCACGAACAAGATCTGGAGCATGGACATCAGAGGCAAAAACCCAGGAATTATCTTCCTGAGCATAACCCTTCCATTTAACCAGATACTGGAGTTTCCGTCTTGAAACACGAGAATCCAAAATCTTCTCCACAATATACTCCAACTCCCCCTCCACCAAAACCGGGGCAGGAGGATCAACAGATGGAACCACGGGTGCCACGTATCTCCGCAACAATGACCTATGGAATACGTTATGTATGGAAAAAGAATCTGGAAGGGTCAGACGAAAAGACACAGGATTAAGAACCTCAGAAATCCTATACGGACCAATGAAATGAGGTTTAAACTTAGGAGAGGACACCTTCAAAGGAATATGACGAGAAGATAACCAAACCAGATCCCCAACACGAAGTCGGGGACCCGCACAGCGTCTGCGATTAGCAAAACGTTGAGCCCTCTCCTGGGACAAGGTCAAATTGTCCACTACATGAGTCCAAATCTGCTGCAACCTGTCCACCACAGTATCCACGCCAGGACAGTCCGAAGACTCAACCTGTCCTGAAGAGAAACGAGGATGGAACCCAGAGTTGCAGAAAAATGGCGAAACCAAGGTAGCCGAGCTGGCCCGGTTATTAAGGGCGAACTCAGCCAAAGGCAAAAAGGACACCCAGTCATCCTGATCAGCAGAAACAAAACATCTCAGATATGTTTCCAAGGTCTGATTGGTTCGTTCGGTCGGGCCATTAGTCTGAGGATGGAAAGCCGAGGAAAAAGACAAGTCGATGCCCATCCTACCACAAAAGGCTCGCCAAAACCTCGAAACAAACTGGGAACCTCTGTCAGAAACGATATTCTCTGGAATGCCATGTAAACGAACCACATGCTGGAAGAACAATGGCACCAAATCAGAGGAGGAAGGCAATTTAGACAAGGGTACCAGATGGACCATCTTAGAAAAGCGATCACAGACCACCCAAATGACTGACATCTTTTGAGAAACGGGAAGATCTGAAATAAAATCCATAGAGATATGTGTCCAAGGCCTCTTCGGGACCAGCAAGGGCAAAAGCAACCCACTGGCACGAGAACAGCAGGGCTTAACCCGAGCACAAATCCCACAGGACTGCACAAAAGTACGCACATCCCGCGACAGAGATGGCCACCAAAAGGTTCTAGCCACTAACTCTCTGGTACCAAAGATTCCAGGATGACCAGCCAACACCGAACAATGAACCTCAGAGATAACTCTACTAGTCCATCTATCAGGGACAAACAGTCTCTCCGCTGGGCAACGATCAGGTTTATTAGCCTGAAATTTTTGCAACACCCGCCGCAAATCAGGGGAGATGGCAGACACAATTACTCCTTTCTTGAGGATACCCGCCGGCTCAGACAAACCCGGAGAGTCGGGCACAAAACTCCTAGACAGAGCATCCGCCTTCACATTTTTAGAGCCCGGAAGGTACGAAATCACAAAGTCAAAACGGGCAAAAAACAGCGACCAACGAGCCTGTCTAGGATTCAACCGCTTGGCAGACTCGAGATAAGTCAAGTTCTTATGATCACTCAATACCACCACGCGATGCTTAGCGCCTTCAAGCCAATGACGCCACTCCTCGAATGCCCACTTCATGGCCAGCAACTCTCGGTTGCCCACATCATAGTTTCGCTCAGCAGGCGAAAACTTCCTGGAAAAGAAAGCGCATGGTTTCATCACTGAGCAATCAGAACCTCTCTGCGACAAAACAGCCCCTGCTCCAATCTCAGAAGCATCAACCTCGACCTGGAACGGAAGAGAAACATCTGGTTGACACAACACAGGGGCAGAAGAAAAACGACGCTTCAACTCTTGAAAAGCTTCCACAGCAGCAGAAGACCAATTGACCAAATCAGCACCCTTCTTGGTCAAATCGGTCAATGGTTTAGCAATACTAGAGAAATTGCAGATGAAGCGACGATAAAAATTAGCAAAGCCCAGGAACTTTTCCAGACTTTTCAGAGATGTCGGCTGAGTCCAATCATGGATGGCCTGGACCTTAACAGGATCCATCTCGATAGTAGAAGGGGAAAAGATGAACCCCAAAAATGAAACCTTCTGCACACCAAAGAGACACTTTGATCCCTTCACAAACAAAGAATTAGCACGCAGGACCTGAAAAACCGTTCTGACCTGCTTCACATGAGACTCCCAATCATCCGAGAAGATCAAAATGTCATCCAAGTACACAATCAGGAATTTATCCAGGTACTCTCGGAAGATGTCATGCATAAAGGACTGAAACACCGATGGAGCATTGGCAAGTCCGAACGGCATCACTAGATACTCAAAATGACCCTCGGGCGTATTAAATGCAGTTTTCCATTCATCGCCTTGCTTAATTCGCACCAGATTATACGCACCACGAAGATCTATCTTTGTGAACCAACTAGCCCCCTTAATCCGAGCAAACAGATCAGATAACAATGGCAAGGGGTACTGAAATTTAACAGTGCTCTTATTAAGAAGGCGGTAATCTATACAAGGTCTCAGCGAACCATCCTTCTTGGCTACAAAAAAGAACCCTGCTCCTAATGGCGACGATGACGGGCGAATATGCCCCTTCTCCAGGGATTCCTTCACATAACTGCGCATAGCGGTGTGCTCAGGTACGGATAAATTAAACAATCGACCTTTTGGGAATTTACTACCAGGAATCAAATTGATAGCACAATCACAATCCCTATGCGGAGGTAGGGTATCGGACTTGGGCTCATCAAATACATCCCGGTAATCAGACAAGAACTCTGGGACCTCAGAAGGGGTGGATGACGAAATTGACAGAAATGGAACATCACCATGTACCCCCTGACAACCCCAGCTGGACACCGACATGGATTTCCAATCTAATACTGGATTATGGACTTGTAGCCATGGCAACCCCAACACGACCACATCATGCAGATTATGCAACACCAGAAAGCGAATGTGAATGTGATGTGCAGAAGCCATGCACATGGTCAGCTCGGTCCAGTACTGAGGCTTATTCTTGGCTAAAGGTGTAGCATCAATTCCTCTCAATGGAATAGGACACTGCAAGGGCTCCAAGAAAAACCCACAACGCTTAGCATAATCCAAGTCCATCAAATTCAGGGCAGCGCCTGAATCCACAAACGCCATGACAGAATATGATGACAAAGAGCATATCAAGGTAACGGACAGAAGAAATTTTGACTGTACCGTACCAATGGTGGCAAACCTAGCGAACCGCTTAGAGCGCTTAGGACAATCAGAGATGGCATGAGTGGAATCACCACAGTAGAAACACAGACCATTCAGACGTCTGTGTTCATGCCGTTCAACTCTGGACAAAGTCCTATCGCACTGCATAGGCTTAGGTTTAATCTCAGGTAATACCGCCAAATGGTGCACAGCTTTACGCTCACGCAAGCATCGACCGATCTGAATGGCCAAAGACATAGATTCATTCTGACCATCAGGCATAGGAAATCCCACCATGACATCCTTAAGGGCTTCAGAGAGACCCTTTCTGAAAATCGCTGCGAGCGCAGCTTCATTCCATTGAGTGAGTACAGACCACTTTTTCTAAATTTCTGACAGTATACCTCTATCTCATCCTGACCCTGACACAAAGCCAGCAAATTTTTCTCTGCCTGATCCACTGAATTAGGCTCATCGTACAGTAATCCGAGCGCCAGGAAAAACGCATCGACACTACTCAATACAGGGTCTCCTGGCGCAAGACAAAATGCCCAGTCTTGAGGGTCGCCGCGCAAAAAAGAAATAATAATCAAAACCTGTTGAATAGGATTACCAGAAGAATGAGGTTTCAAGGCCAGAAATAGCTTACAATTATTTTTGAAACTTAGAAACTTAGTTCTATCTCCAAAAAACAAATCAGGAATAGGAATTCTTGGTTCTAACATAGATTTCCGATCAATAGCATCTTGAATCTTTTGTACATTTATAACGAGATTATCCATTGAAGAGCACAGACCCTGAATATCCATGTCCACACCTGTGTCCTGAACCACCCAAATGTCTAGGGGAAAAAAAAGACAAAACACAGTGCAAAGGAAAAAAAATGGTCTCAGAACTTCTTTTTTCTCTCTATTGAGAAACATTAGTACTTTTGGCTTCCTGTACTGTTATGATAGGCAATTCAGTATCACAATGGAAATAGCGATCAGAGCACATACAGTGATCTGACAATAACCCAAAATAATAGAACGAGCTCTGAGACGTGGAAACTCTGTAGACCGCAATCCCTGATCCTAACAAACCACACCAGAGGCAGCCGTGGATTGCGCCTAACGCTACCTATGCAACTCGACACAGCCTGAGAAACTAACTAGCCTGAAGATAGAAAAATAAGCCTACCTTGCCTCAGAGAAATACCCCCAAAGGAAAAGGCAGCCCCCCACATATGACTGAGTTAAGATGAAAAGACAAACGTAGAGATGAAATAGATTCAGCAAAGTGAGGCCCGACTTTCTTAACAGAGCGAAGATAGGAAAGATAACTTTGCGGTCCACACAAAACCCTAAAGAAAACCACGCAAAGGGGGCAAAAAGACCCTCCGTACCGAACTAACGGCACGGAGGTACACCCTTTGCGTCCCAGAGCTTCCAGCAAAACAAATAGACAAGCTGGACAGAAAAAAATAGCAAACAAATAGCAAAGGAGAACTTAGCTATGCAGAGCAGCAGGCCACAGGAATGATCCAGGGGAAAAACAAGTCCAACACTGGAACATTGACAGGAAGCATGGATCAAAGCATTAGGTGGAGCTAAATAGAGAAGCACCTAACGAGCTCACAAGATCACCTGAGGGAGTTAACTCAGAAGCCGCAGTACCACTTTCCTCCACAAACGGAAGCTCCCAGAGAGAATCAGCCGAAGTACCACATGTGACCACAGGAGGGAGCTCTGCCACAGAATTCACAACACTTAAGCCTCTGCGACTCAGGAAGTCTGCTTGTGTGTTTTCTATGCCCCTGATGTGTAGTGCCGACAGAGATAACAGGTGTTGTTCTGCCAATTGAAAGAGTAGTTTTGATGCATTCATGAGGCCTTTGGACCCCGTCCCCCCTGATGATTGACATACGCCACCACTGCTCGATTGTCCGTCAGGATTCGAGTATGGCGACCCCGGAGTAAAGGGAGAAAATGTCTTAGGGCTTTCTCCACTGCCCATAGCTCTTTTTCGTTTGACCCATAGCTTTTTTCTCATATGGACCAGGTACCTTGTACAGAGTGAGACCTCAGGTGAGCTCCCCAACCTGTACCGCTTGCGTCGGTCATGATGATGTCTTTGACCGGATTTTTCCACCGGACCCCCATTGTCAGGTGGTGTTCCACCGTCCACCAAACTAGGGATTCCCTTACGCCCAGGGAGAGACATAGATTTCCTTCTAAATGCCCTCTTAATTGTTATGATAAGGCAATTCAGTACCACAATGGACATAGAAGCCAGAGCACATACAGTGACCTGACAATAACCCAAAAAGATAGAACGAGCTCTGAGACGTGGAAACTCTGCTGACCGCAATCCCTAATCCTCTCCAACACACACTAGAGGCAGCCGTGGATTGCGCCTAACGCTCCCTATGCAACTTGGCACAGCCTGAGAAACTAGCTAGCCTGAAGATAGAAAATAAGCCTACCTTGCCTCAAAGAAATACCCCAAAGGAAAAGGCAGCCCCCACATATAATGACTGTGAGTTAAGATGAAAAGACAAACGTAGAGATGAAATAGATTTAGCAAAGTGAGGCCCGACTTTCTGAACAGAGCGAGGATAGGAAAGGTAACTTAGCGGTCAACACAAAACCCTACAAACAACCACGCAAAGGGGGCAAAAAGACCCTCTGTACCGAACTAACGGCACGGAGGTACACCCTCTGCGTCCCAGAGCTTCCAGCAAGCAAGAAAAAACAAATACGCAAGCTGGACAGGAAAAAACAGCAAAACAAAATAACAAAAGCGGAACTTAGCTATGCAGAGCAGCAGGCCACAGGAACGATCCAGGAGGAAGCAAGTCCTATACTAGAACATTGACTGGAGGCCAGGATCAGAGCACCAGGTGGAGTTAAATAGAGCAGCACCTAACGACTTCACCACATCACCTTAGGAAGGAAACTCAGAAGCCGCAGTACCATTCTCCTCCACCAACGGAAGCTCACAGACAGAATCAGCCGAAGTACCACTTGTGACCACAGGAGGGAGCTCTGCCACAGAATTCACAACACTTAATAGTCTTTGAGCTGAGAGAACTTCCCACTGCAGTTGTCTTAGGTGGAATTGTGCCCATTCTACTGCCGGAATACACGATGTTAACGAGCCTAGAAGGGACATCGCCTTTCTCAGAGTCATTGCTGGTTGACGTATTGTTGTACTGGCCAGGTTTATTATCTTGTCCACTTTGTTTTCTGGAAGGAGGACTATGGTCCACACCAAAAGTCAGGTGCACTGGACACATAGTAGCCACCTGCTAATGCAGGGGCTATACACCTCTTAATAACACACAGTATTAGAGGTATACCCCCGAATTCTTTTTGTTCCCCTGAGGAGTCTCCCCTGTGGGAGAGGAAATGCGTAGGGATGTTTATCTTTGTTTATGGTGGGTACAAGATTTAGTCTGACTTGGGTACTGTCCTTGTCAGGACGGGAGCAGTACAGGGGCACGACCGGGTAGTATAGTTACTCTGCATACTCATATTACTTTATTCCCCGTGCTTGCATATGTACATGAGGATGCTCCGGAACAAGCAACTGATGTGGTGAGATCAAACCATTTTTTTAATTGAGCACTGGTTGTTTTGAGCACTATATGCACTTTGTTTTGTTTTGTCCATTAGAAAGTTTTTTAGAAAAGATTATTAAAAGTTATATTTTAAGTTTACTGGGTTCCTCCTGGCTTTATATATGTACTTCTATTAGAGGACCATCTAGGGGTTCCAAATACATGGTTACACCCTAGTTATTAGCTTTTGTGATGTTTATTATCCAACCCAGCTCCATTAGAGTTGATGTTACCACTGATACTTGATAAGTGCAGTGGGACTCTGACCTCCCTATTACAAGGAAATCGTCTAGATATGGGACAATTACTACATCCCGGGACCGGAGGTATGACATTACTTCCACCATCACTTTGGTGAAAACCCTGGGGGCAGTAGACAGGCCGAATGGAAGGGCTGTATATTGATAATGCTTTACCTGATTCTGAATATAGAGAGCTACTATCAAGTTTTTCCGATATTCCTGATGTATTGGTATATGGTAGTATGCATCCTTTAAGTCTATTACTGCCATGAAGCAGTGTTGGAAGAGAAGTTTTATGGTCGTGTTTATAGACTCCATCTTGAAAGAGTAGTTCTCTATAGATTGGTTGAGCTTCCTTAGATTTATAATAGTTCTCCAAGAACCATCCGGTTTTTGGATCAAGAAGAGGGGGGAGTAAAACCCGTCTCCCTCTTCCTGAACCGGGACCTCCTGAAGAACCTTTTTGTGGATAAGTCCCAAGACCTCGGTTTCTAGGGCAGATTGTTCCTGCTGGGACTTCCTTCGGGGAGTTATAATAAAGTTTCGTCTGGGTGGACAGACGAATTTTATTTTTAGGCCGTCTTTGATAATGTTCATGACCCAGGTACTGGGGGAGATATTTACCCAGGCCGGAAAGAAGAGGGAGAGTCTTCCTCCCACTTCTAGCGTAATGTCATTGGGGGGATTTTTTTGCCGATGTAGAGGGCCCTTTAAACATATAGCCCGATCCTCTCTTATCCCTAAAGTCCCAATTTTTTCTCTCCCCTGGGGGGCGACCTCTGTTATATCTTCTCCTCCGAAAAAAAGGTTTTTTAGAATCTTTAGGGATGTTGGGAAAAACTTTCTTTTTATCTCCTGCATGTTCCAGGATCTCTTCAAGTTTTTTCCCAAAGAGAAGTTGGTCGTCACATGGAATAGAGCACAGCTTGTGTTAAGATGGCAAATCCCCCGGACAACCTTTGAGCCAAAGGGCTCTTCTTGCCGCATTGGACAAGCCCGCTGCTCTTGCAGTTAGTCTTGCGGAATCCGCAGAAGAGTCTGCCAAAAAAGCAGCTGCTCCTTGCACTAAAGATATATTTGCAAGGATGTCAGTTCTGGGTACTTTGTTTCTTAGCTGATCCTCTATTTGTTGTAGCCAGACTATTAGAGCACGGGCCGTACATGTTCCAGCAATTGCTGGCTTTAGGCCCCCCGCTGAGGCTTCCCAGATGTGTCTCAGAAAACTATCTGCTTTTTTGTCAAGCGGGTCTTTGAGAACACCAGAGTCTTCTAACGGAAGGGATGATCTTTTTAAACATTTGGCTACTGCCCCGTCAATTTTAGGGATCTTCTCCCAGGACTCAGAGTCTTTATCCTCAAAAGGATATCTCCTTTTGGATGAAGAGGGCAAAGAACCCATTTTTTCAGGTTTTTTCCACTCTTTCTCAATTAATGCTTTTATTTTCGCATTAACCGGAAGCGTGCGTTTCCTTTTCTCTTCTAAGCCACCAAAAATGACATCTTCTAGTGACCTAGGTGTCTTCTCCTCTTTAAGACCCATTGCAGATCTAACTGCTTTAACCAATTTATCTACATCCTCAGTTGGAAAACATGGACCACCTCCTGAATCACTGTCTGGCCGGCGTCACACACAGCGTAAAACAATACGGTCCGTATATTACGGCCGTAATACGCTGAAAAGTCCCCCAAAAAATGGTCCGTTGCTCCTCCGTAGGCAGGCTGTGTCAGCGTTTTTTGCGCATGGCATCCTCCGTATGTAATCCGTATGGCATCCGTACTGCGTGGTTTTCTCGCAGGCTTGCAAAACCAACATACCGCTATAGAAGTGATCCATGTGTCCCAAAAAGAAAAGAATATATATATATATATATATATATATATATATATATATATATATATATATATATATATATATATATATATATATATATATATATATATGTCAGTAGACACATATATGTATATATATTAATACTTATTCCAGCGCTATACAGCTTGAAAGCCGGTAATTCAATTACCGGCTTTTTCTTTCTCCTTCATAAAACCCGACATGATTTGAGACATGGTTTACATACAGTAAACCATGTCTTCTCTCCATTTTTTTTGCAGATTCCACACTACTAATGTCAGTAGTGTGTATCTGCAAAATTTGGCCGTTCTAGCTCTTAAAATAAAGGGTTAACTGGCGGAAAAAATTGGCGTGGGCTCCTGCGCAATTTTCTCCGCCAGAGTAGTAAAGCCAGTGACTGAGGGCAGATATTAATAGCCTGGAGAGGGTCCACGGTTATTGGCCCCCCCCTGGCTAAAAATATCTGCCCCCAGCCACCCCAGAACAGGCACATCTGGAAGATGCGCCTATTCTGGCACTTGGCCACTCTCTTCCCATTCCCGTGTAGCGGTGGGATATGGGGTAATGAAGGGTTAATGCCACCTTGCTATTGTAAGGTGACATTAAGCCTAATTAATAATGGAGAGGCGTCAATTATGACACCTATCCATTATTAATCCAATTGTAGTGAAGGGTTAAATAAAACACAAACACATTCTTTAAAATTATTTTAATGAAATAAAAACAATGGTTGTTGTAGTATTTTATTCAACGCCCAATCCAGTCACTGAAGACCCTCGTTCTGTGAGTAAAGAAACATAATAAACCAACAATATACTTACCCTCCGCAGATCTGTAACGTCCAACGATGTAAATCCTTCTGAAGGGGTTAAAACATTTTGCAGCAAGGAGCTGTGCTAATGCAGGCTGCTCCTCGCTGCAAAACCCCAGGGAATGAGGCTAAAAATAGATCAATGATCTATATTTAGCATCATTTGCGGTGAGGCGCCCTCTGCTGGCTGTTCATAGATCGTGGGAAATTACCTAGAAAGCCAGGGAGCCAGGGAGCTTTCTAGGTAATTTCCCACGATCTATGAACAGCCAGCAGAGGGCGCCTCACCGCAAATGATGCTAAATATAGATCATTGATCTATTTTTAGCCTCATTCCCTGGGGTTTTGCAGCGAGGAGCAGCCTGCATTAGCACAGCTCCTTGCTGCAAAATGTTTTAACCCCTTCAGAAGGATTTACATCGTTGGACGTTACAGATCTGCGGAGGGTAAGTATATTGTTGGTTTATTATGTTTCTTTACTCACAGAACGAGGGTCTTCAGTGACTGGATTGGGCGTTGAATAAAATACTACAACAACCATTGTTTTTATTTCATTAAAATAATTTTAAAGAATGTGTTTGTGTTTTATTTAACCCTTCACTACAATTGGATTAATAATGGATAGGTGTCATAATTGACGCCTCTCCATTATTAATTAGGCTTAATGTCACCTTACAATAGCAAGGTGGCATTAACCCTTCATTACCCCATATCCCACCGCTACACGGGAATGGGAAGAGAGTGGCCAAGTGCCAGAATAGGCGCATCTTCCAGATGTGCCTGTTCTGGGGTGGCTGGGGGCAGATATTTTTAGCCAGGGGGGGGCCAATAACCGTGGACCCTCTCCAGGCTATTAATATCTGCCCTCAGTCACTGGCTTTACTACTCTGGCGGAGAAAATTGCGCGGGAGCCCACGCCAATTTTTTCCGCCAGTTAACCCTTTATTTTAAGAGCTAGAACGGCCAAATTTTGCAGATACACACTACTGACATTAGTAGTGTGGAATCTGCAAAAAAAATGGAGAGAAGACATGGTTTACTGTATGTAAACCATGTCTCAAATCATGTCGGGTTTTATGAAGGAGAAGGAAAAAGCCGGTAATTGAATTACCGGCTTTCAAGCTGTATAGCGCTGGAATAAATATTAATATATATACATATATGTGTCTCACTGACATATATATATATATATACCTATTCTATGTGTACACATTTATTATATCTATTGGACTGTAAGCTGTCAGTGTGATTTTACTGTACACCGCACTGAATTACCGGCTTTTCTCTCTAACAGCGCTGCGTATTTCTCGCAAGTCACACTGCTTGTCCGTGTGTAATCCGTATTTTTCACGCTTCCATAGACTTTCATTGGCGTATTTCTTGCGCAGTACGGTGACAAACGCAGCATGCTGCGATTTTGTACGGCCGTAGAAAGCCGTATAATACTGATCAGTAAAATACGGCAAATAGGAGCAGGGGCATAGAGAATAATTGTGCCGTATTTTTTGCGAGTTTTACGGACGTAGATTCTGCGCTCTTACGTCCGTAAAACTCGCATGTGTGACGGTGGCCTCTGAGGAGGAATCTGAAGACTGGACAGAGGCCGAGGAGGTAGAGGGAGACCGGGATGTTTTATGACTCCCCTGTCTCTGAGAGGCATCTGACTCTGTAGACGCTTTACGGCTTCTCCTTCTCGGTTCATTAAGGGCCAATTTCAAGGAGTCTTTTATTTCAGCCTGCATTATGGCTTTAAGGCTAGTGGCAAAATTAGGGGTCTCTTCTTGTATAGTTTTACTAATGCAGTCAGCACAGAGATCCTTCTGCCACTGAACTGCAAGCGGGTCTTTACAAAGGGCACACTCTCGGTTCTTTGTTTTACCACCAGCTTTCCTGGACCCCTAGTGATCAAAACAGACAAAAATGGACCCTGTTACCATAAGGGTGACATTCACGTAGATCACTCACCAC
Organism: Ranitomeya imitator; assembly: GCF_032444005.1. Taxonomy (NCBI): domain Eukaryota; kingdom Metazoa; phylum Chordata; class Amphibia; order Anura; family Dendrobatidae; genus Ranitomeya; species Ranitomeya imitator. The sequence continues at coordinate 621,555,360 of NC_091285.1, read as the reverse complement.
CACCGACAATCAAGGGTACCGATTTTGGAGGCTGGACAGATGCACGTGAAGCGTCCCTCCTGGATGCCGACGAATCTTGCCGGACAGGACGACTGCTGTTCCTACCACTTGAGCGGCTGCTCCTGGTATGCTGGTGGCTCGGCAATGCATCTGGTGAGAGCTCCTGCTGCTGCTGTGAAGGCTGCTGCTGCTGCTCCTGTTGTCCCACTTCCATGGTGAAGTTTTTGGACATGAGCGCGTCTTCTGTGGTCCAGCACCCTTTTATGGGGGGACCACTGCACTCCCCGCCTCCTTCGGTGCCCAATAGTGACCCCTCCCTCTCTCTGCCGTGCCGCCGGAGTTCCCTTTCACCGGCCGGTGTTTCTTCATGGGTGCCGCCATCTTGGATCCGGCGCCCGCCCCCGATGTCACGCGGGCACGCCCATTCCCAGCGTGCCTTGTGCGTGACCTCAGATGAGCGACCCGGAAGCGGCCACCGCACCTGGACGCCGGCAGAGAGGGGAGGGCGGCGTGGCAGCCATGGAAAGGAACCCGGCCCTCTGACCATGCTGCCAAAATGCCCGCTTGGATGCAGAGACCCGGAGGACCCGCGGATGGCGCATCTAGGACCCAAACTCCGACGCACAGGCGCTGCCTGTTATTCCACGCCGGGACGGGACCTGGGTAAGTGGAATCACCGCCGTGTTCAGCACAAGGGTCCCTGTCAGGACAGGAAACCCAACTGAAGCGACAGAGAGGTACCGCCCTTTTATTTTCAGTAGGGTTTCCTGTCCTTACTGGGCGGATCCCCTCTCTCAGGTGTGCCGTCATGGGGGAAGGGAAAAAACATTTACATCCAGGTACCTGATAGATGACGTCTCTGGAGTCGTTCTCTTTCTTTTCTTCTTCATCTTATCCAGACCCCATGATGAGTTTTCTCATCCAATGCCGTCTCTGCAGACTTCCATCTTCTCCGATCTCATGCAGCACATCCCCCACACAACGCCCTTAAAGATAGAAGTGTCATTATAATGCTTCTGAATAAGAAATATCTGCCCTACACTGAGCGCCAGAATGAATAATTGGCTGTTACACCAAATACCCCCATCACAGTAAATCTCCCCAAGGCCCATTACTCTAAATACCCCCATCACAGTAAATCTCCCCCAGGCCCATTACTCTAAATACCCCCATCACAGTAAATCTCCCCCAGGCCCATTACTCTAAATACCCCTATCACAGTAAATCTCCCCCAGGCCTGTGAAACTAAATGACCCATCACAGTAAATCTCCCCCAGGCCCGTTACACTAAATACTCCCATCACAGTAAATCTCCCCAAGGCCCGTTACACTAAATACCCCATCACAGTAAATCTCCCCCAGGCCCGTTACACTAAATAGCCTCATCACAGTAAATCTCCCCCAGGCCCGTTACACTAAATACCCCATCACAGTAAATCTCCCCCAGGCCCGTTACACTAAATACCCCCATCACAGTAAATCTCTCCCAGGCCCATTACACTAAATACCCCCATCACAGTAAATCTCTCCCAAGCCCATTACACTAAATACCCCCATCACAGTAAATCTCCCCCAGGCCCGTTACACTAAATACCCCCATCACAGTAAATCTCTCCCAAGCCCATTACACTAAATACCCCCATCACAGTAAATCTCCCCCAGGCCCGTTACACTAAATACCCCCATCACAGTAAATCTCTCCCAGGCCCGTTACACTAAATACTCCCATCACAGTAAATCTCCCCCAGGCCCGTTATACTAAATACCCCCCATCACAGTAAATCTCCCCCAGGCCCGTTACACTAAATACCCCCATCACAGTAAATCTCCCCCAGGCCCGTTACACTAAATACCCCCATCACAGTAAATCTCCCCCAGGCCCGTTACACTAAATACAACAATCACAGTAAATCTCCCCCAGGCCATTACACTAAATACCTCCATCACAGTAAATCTCTCCCAGGCCCGTTACACTAAATACTCCCATCACAGTAAATCTCCCCCAGGCCCGTTATACTAAATACCCCCCATCACAGTAAATCTCCCCCAGGCCCGTTACACTAAATACCCCCATCACAGTAAATCTCCCCCAGGCCCGTTACACTAAATACCCCCATCACAGTAAATCTCCCCCAGGCCCGTTACACTAAATACCCCCATCACAGTAAATCTCCCCCAGGCCCGTTACACTAAATACAACAATCACAGTAAATCTCCCCCAGGCCATTACACTAAATACCCCCATCACAGTAAATCTCCCCCTGGTCCGTTACACTAAATACCCCCATCACAGTAAATCTCCCCCAGGCCCGTTACACTAAATACAACATGAAGAGCAGACTCACCACAACCTTGTCAAATGACAAATGCACTCGCAGAGTGCAGCAGGCCCCCGATAATAAATGCTTAAGCAGCACAGGTGCAAGCTACTGATGAGAGCAACCACCCACTCGCCCAAACATTAGAGGGGTTGGCTGCCTAGTAGCAAAAATGCACACAGGTAAGGCTTGCATAAGACACTATTCCCACAGATAAATGTGAAAAAGGGAAGAAAACAGACTGGGCCAATAACGGTATGACATTCATGAATTATGTAAATATATCAAACAATTTTAATTTTTAATTACACCTCAAAACAAGACATATACAAGATAAAACCAATTAAAAAGGTCTGGGTACAGGGCCATACACCATCACCCCTGAACATGTGTGGCATAGATTAGCCTAACACATGAAGAGAATGTTAGGGTACCGTCACACAGTGGCATTTTGATCGCTACGACGGCACGATTCGTGACGTTCCAGCGATATAGTTACGATCTCGCAGTGTCTGACACGCTCCTGCGATCAGGGACCCCGCTGAGAATCGTACGTCGTAGCAGATCGTTTGAAACTTTCTTTCGTCGTCTAGTGTCCCGCTGTGGCGGCATGATCGCATGGTGTAACAAAGGTGTGCACGATATTGTATACGATGTGCGCATAGTAACCAACAGCTTCTACATCGCACATACGTCATGAAATTATCGCTCCAGCGTCGTACAGTGCAAAGTGTAACAGCAATCTACGACGCTGGAGCGATATTGTTACGATGCTGGAGCGTCACGGATCGTGCCGTCGTAGGGATCAAAATGCCACTGTGTGACGGTACCCTTAGTACGTAGATACAAAATATATATATACAGTGTCTCTTGTCCACATAGATAATATCTCAGATCACAGCAAAGTACAGGAACATAGTATATGCATGCACAAATATAAGAGGAGTAAACCAAACCAGACACACAAAGTGACAAGAAATATTATAATTTTCTAGTCTGTAATGATGCGGTCACATAGTGATAATCCAATATACCAGAATTATACATCAAGATAAGCATGTTCATTTGTAGCAGCAATAGTACTATCAATATATCTGTCCCTAATATCCCTGATAGGGCTTAGACTGCTCAAAGCCCCAACCAGGTGTGTGGCAAATATCCCACAATCATGCAAGAGAACAGGCAAAGTATGCTATAACTTTGACCTTTTTAATAGGTTTTATCTTGTATATGTCTTGTTTTGAGGTGTAATTAAAAATTAAAATTGTTTGATATATTTACATAATTCATGGGTGTGCATACCGTTATTGGCCCAGTCTGTTTTCTTCCCTTTTTTTCATTGTCATTTCAAGGGCCAGGTTTTGCACCCTATTTCTTTGATTAGTGCAGGGGTGCACCGCCTACATATACTACAACAGATAAATGTGATGCACAAGTGTCTGGACAACCTATTGATCACGCCCATAGTATTAGCAGGTGGGCCATCCAGCACTATATATATACATGCAACACACAAGGAACAACATAAAGGGGCCCCTCTGTGTGCATTTTTGCTACTAGGCAGCCAACCCCTCTAATGTTTGGGCGAGTGGGTGGTTGCTCTCATCAGTAGCTTGCGCCTGTGCTGCTTTAGCATTTATTATCGGGGGCCTGCTGCACCCTGCGAGTGCATTTGTCATTTGACAAGGTTGTGGTGATTATGCTCTTCATGTTGTTGTTTTTTGTGTTTTTTTTTTTTTTAGTTTTTCTATGTTAGCCATTACACTAAATACCCTCATCACAGTAAATCTTCCCCAGGCCCATGACACTAAATACCCCCATCACAGTAAATCTCCCCCAGGACCATGACACTAAATACCCCCATCACAGTAAATCTCTCCCAGGCCCGTGACACTAAATAACCCCATCACAGTAAATCTCCCCCAGGCCCGTGACACTAAATAACCCCATCACAGTAAATCTCCCCCAGGCCCGTTACACTAAATAACCCCATCACAGTAAATCTCCCCCAGGCCCGTTACACTAAATACCCCCATCACAGTAAATCTCCCCCAGGCCCGTTACACTAAATACCCCCCATCACAGTAAATCTCCCCCAGGCCCGTGACACTAAATAACCCCATCACAGTAAATCTCCCCCAGGCCCGTTACACTAAATACCCCCCATCACAGTAAATCTCCCCCAGGCCCGTTACACTAAATAGCCCCATCACAGTAAATCTCTCCCAGGCCCATTACACTAAATACCCCCATCACAGTAAATCTCCCCCAGGCCCATTACTCTAAATACCCCCATCACAGTAAATCTCCCCCAGGCCCGTTACACTAAATAGCCCCATCACAGTAAATCTCCCCCAGGCCCATTACACTAAATACCCCCATCACAGTAAATCTCCCCCAGGCCCGTTACACTAAATAGCCCCATCACAGTAAATCTCTCCCAGGCCCATTACACTAAATACCCCCATCACAGTAAATCTCCCCCAGGCCCGTTACACTAAATAGCCCCATCACAGTAAATCTCTCCCAGGCCCATTACACTAAATACCCCCATCACAGTAAATCTCTCCCAGGCCCGTGACACTAAATAACCCCATCACAGTAAATCTCCCCCAGGCCCGTGACACTAAATAACCCCATCACAGTAAATCTCCCCCAGGCCCGTGACACTAAATACCCCCATCACAGTAAATCTCCCCCAGGCCCGTTACACTAAATAACCCCATCACAGTAAATCTCCCCCAGGCCCGTTACACTAAATACCCCCCATCACAGTAAATCTCCCCCAGGCCCGTGACACTAAATAACCCCATCACAGTAAATCTCCCCCAGGCCCGTTACACTAAATACCCCCCATCACAGTAAATCTCCCCCAGGCCCGTTACACTAAATACCCCCCATCACAGTAAATCTCTCCCAGGCCCGTGACACTAAATACCTCCCTCACAGTAAATCTCCCCCAGGCCCGTTACACTAAATACCCCCATTACAGTAAATCTCCCCCAGGCCCGTTACACTAAATACCCCCATCACAGTAAATCTCCCCCAGGCCCGTTACACTAAATACCCCCATCACAGTAAATCTCCCCCAGGCCCGTTACACTAAATACCCCCATCACAGTAAATCTCCCCCAGGCCCGTTACACTAAATACCCCCATCACAGTAAATCTCCCACAGGCCCGTTACACTAAATACCCCCATCACAGTAAATCTCCCCCAGACCCGTTACACTAATTACCTCCATCACAGTAAATCTTCCCCACGACCGTTACACTAATTAGCCCCATCACAGTAAATCTTCTCCAGCGGCCTACCTGGACTCGTCCCCTTCCAACTGTCAGGTCCTAGTTATGCAAGATGGCTCCAGTGCAGAGCTTCAGACATTCTACACCAATTGTGATGTCATGTGAGGTCTGTGATGTCATGAGCCTTGTGATGTCATCATCGCAGTCACTGTTATTTCAAATTAACAACTGCAAGAAAAAGTTGATTGAATAGTTTAAAAAAAAAACAATGGTGGATAATTACAGCTAGTGATTCATTAATATGCTGTTATTAATATTTGGGGGTATTAGTTGTGTCCTGCTCCACCTTCTTCCTGAACTGGGCTTTAGGCCGGGGACACACACAACGTATAAAAAAACGGACCGTTTTTGATGGACGAGAATCGCACAAATGTTACCAAAACATTGATCCGTGTGCAGTGCGAGGATGCGATTTTCTCGCATCAAATGATCCGTGTGACATCCGTATGTCATCCGTACTGCGTGTTTTTATCACAGGCTTGCAAAACCAAGATACGGCTATACAAGGGATCCATGTGACAAAAAAAACAAACATATATACTGTCTATATATATATATATATGTCAGTAGACACATATATGTATATATATTAATATTTCATCCAGCGCGATATAGCAGAAAGCCGGTAATTCAATTACCGGCTTTTGCTTTCTCCTTCCTAAAACCCGACATGATATGAGACATGGTTTACATACAGTAAACCATCTCATATCACCATTTTTTTTGCATATTCCACACTACTAATGTCAGTAGTGTGTCTATGCAAAATTTGGCCGTTCTAGCTAGTAAATTAAGGGGTTAAATGGCGGAAAAAATTGGCGTGGGCTCCCGCACAATTTTCTCCGCCAGAGTAGTAAAGCCAGTGACTGAGAGAAGATATTAATAGCCTGGGGAGGGTCCACGGTTATTGGCCCCCCCCTGGCTAAAAACATCTGCCTCCAGCCACCCCAGAAAAGGCACATCTGGAAGATGCGCCTATTCTGGCACTTGGCCACTCTCTTCCCATTCCCGTGTAGCGGTGGGATATGGGGTAATGAAGGGTTAATGCCACCTTGCTATTGTAAGGTGACATTAAGCCAAATTAATAATGGAGAGGCGTCAATTATGACACCTATCCATTATTAATCCAATACTAGTAAAGGGTTAAAAAAATACACAAACACATTATTAAAAATTAATTTAATGAAATAAACACAAAGGTTGTTATATTTATTTATTCTACTCTCAATCCATCTGAAGACCCTCGATCTGTAAATCAAAAAAACATAATAAACCAACAATATACATACCTTCCGAGGATCTGGCACGTCCAACGATGTAGATCCATCTGAAGGGGTTAAAATATTTTGCAGACACGAGCTCCGCTAATGCAGGCTGCTCATTTCTGCAAAACCCCAGCGAATGAAGCTAAATATAGGTCAATGATCTATATTTAGCTTCATTTGCGGTGAGGCGCCCTCTGCTGGTTGTCCTCATATGATCTCGAGCCAGGGAGCTTTCTAGTAAAGTTTCCACGATCTAGGAACAGCCAGCAGAGGGCGCCTCACCGCAAATGATGCTAAATATAGATCATTGACCTATATTTAGCTTCATTCGCCGGGGTTTTGCAGAAATGAGCATCCTGCATTAGCGGAGCTCGTGTCTGCAAAATATTTTAACCCCTTCAGATGGATCTACATCGTTGGATGTGCCAGATCCTCGGAAGGTATGTATATTGTTGGTTTATGATGTTTTTTTGATTTACAGATCGAGGGTCTTCAGTGAGTGAATTGAGAGTAGAATAAATAAATACAACAACCTTTGTGTTTATTTCATTAAATAAATTTTTAATAATGTGTTTGTGTATTTTTTTTAACCCTTTACTAGTATTGGATTAATAATGGATAGGTGTCTGTTGTGAATTCTGTGGCAGAGCTCCCTCCTGTGGTCACAAGTGGTACTTCGGCTGATTCTCTCTATGAGCTTCCGTTGGTGGAGGAGAGTGGTACTGCGGCTTCTGAGTTTCCTTCCTCAGGTGATGTGGTGAAGTCGCTAGGTGCTGCTCTATTTAACTCCAACTGGTGCTTTGATCCTGGCCTCCAGTCAATGTTCTAGTATTGGACTTGCTTCCTCCTGGATCGTTCCTGTGGCCTGCTGCTCTGCATAGCTAAGTTCCGCTTTTGTTATTTTGTTTTGCTGTTTTTTCCTGTCCAGCTTGCGTATTTGTTTTTTCTTGCTTGCTGGAAGCTCTGGGACGCAGAGGGTGTACCTCCGTGCCGTTAGTTCGGTACAGAGGGTCTTTTTGCCCCCTTTGCGTGGTTGTTTGTAGGGTTTTGTGTTGACCGCTAAGTTACCTTTCCTATCCTCGCTCTGTTCAGAAAGTCGGGCCTCACTTTGCTAAATCTATTTCATCTCTACGTTTGTCTTTTCATCTTAACTCAGTCATTATATGTGGGGGCTGCCTTTTCCTTTGGGGTATTTCTCTGAGGCAAGGTAGGCTTATTTTCTATCTTCAGGCTAGCTAGTTTCTCAGGCTGTGCCGAGTTGCATAGGGAGCGTTAGGCGCAATCCACGGCTGCCTCTAGTGTGGTTGGAGAGGATTAGGGATTGCGGTCAGCAGAGTTCCCACGTCTCAGAGCTCGTTCTATGTTTTTGGGTTATTGTCAGATCACTGTATGTGCTCTGACTTCTATGTCCATTGTGGTACTGAATTACCTAATCATAACAGGTGCCATAATTGACGCCTCTGCATTATTAATTTGGCTTAATGTCACCTTACAATAGCAAGGTGGCATTAACCCTTCATTACCCCATATCCCACCGCTACACAGGAATGGGAAGAGAGTGGCCAAGGGCCAGAATAGGCGCATCTTCCAGATGTGCCTTTTCTGGGGTGGCTGGGGGCAGATGTTTTTAGCCAGGGGGGGGGGCAATAACCGTGGACCCTCTCCAGGCTATTAATATCTGCCCTCAGTCACTGGCTTTACTACTCTGGCGGAGAAAATTGTGCGGGAGCCCACGCCAATTTTTTCTGCCATTTAACCCCTTAATTTACTAGCTAGAACGGCCAAATTTTGCATAGACACACTACTGACATTAGTAGTGTGGAATATGCAAAAAAATGGTGATATGAGATGGTTTACTGTATGTAAACCATGTCTCATATCATGTCGGGTTTTAGGAAGGAGAAAGCAAAAGCCGGTAATTGAATTACCGGCTTTAAAGCTGTCTAGCGCTGGAAAAAATATTAATATATATATATATATATAAATATATATATATATACACCTATTCTATGTGTACACATTTATTCGACCTATTCTATTCTAAGCTGTCAGTGTGATTTTACTGTACACCGCACTAAATTACCGGCTTTTCTCTCTCACAGCGCTGTGTATTCCTCGCAAGTCACACTGCTGGTCCGTGTGTGATCCGTATTTTTGGGGCTTCCATAGACTTTCATTGGCGATTCTCAGCCGAGAAATGCTGACAATCGCAGCATGCTGCGATTTCACTCGGATCCTGAATACGGCCGAGAAAATATCGGATGATGGGAGCTGCCCCATTGATTAACATTGGGACGAGTGCTATGCGAGTTTTTATCGCATTGCACTCGTCCGTATTACGGTCTAGTGTGACCCCGGCCTTATATATATACTACCTGAAGAGCCCGATGTTGCCTGGGCATAGTAAATATCTGTGGTTAGTTATAGCACCTCACTTCTCTCATTTTCCCCCTCACATCTCTCATTTTCTCCTTTAAACCTCTCATTTTCCCCCTCACTCCTCTTATTTTCCCCCTCACTCCTCTCATTCCCCCCAAACACTTGTCATTTCGACCTCACATCTGTCATTTTCCGATCACTCCACTATTTTTCCTCACTCCTCTCATTTTGCACTCACACCTCTTCATTTTCACCTCACACCTCTCATTTTCACCTCAGTATATACATGTTTGTCATCTCCCTTATATATAGTATATACCTGTATGTCATCTCCCCTGTAAATAGTATATACCTGCTGTATGTTATCTCCTCCTGTATATTGTATATACCTATGTGTCATCTCCTTCTGTATATAACTGTATGTCATCTCCTTCTGTTTATAGTATATAACTGTATGTCATCTCTTCTGTATATACTATATACCTGTGTCATCTCCTCCTATATATAGTATATACCGGTATGTCATCTCCTGTATATAGTATATACCTGTATGTCATCTCCTGTATATAGTATATACCTGTATGTCATCTCCCCTGTATATACAGGGTGGAGCGCGGTAATTTGCTTTTTTGCACTGCATGCTGTGGCGGCACTGTCGGTCGAAGAGAGGGGAGAGTGGGTGTGGCTTACAGTGGCTGATGGGAGATTTGTATTCCTCTGCCTTTCAGTTGCCATCATGCAGTGGACACGTGAGGAGAGGTCATTTTGTGTTGAAGCGTATTTTTCAAATGCCCACTCGATCATTGCAGTGCAGCGTGCTTTTCGTTTACAATTCGCTGTTCTTCCACGCGGACGTGTTCCTGGACGGCAATCAATTGTAAATTGGGTGAATGCATTCAGAACAGCAGGGAATGTGTCATGTGTACGAAGGGGACCTGAGAGAAGGATTACAACACCACAAAACATCGAGAGAGTTAGAGCAGCAGTACTGCAATCTCCGAAACGCTCTGCTCGGAAGCAATCATTTGCTCTTGGCATTTCAAGACGTTCTCTCCACCGGATTCTTCATGATGAACTGAATTTTCACCCGTATAAAATGTGCGTGGTCCAACATTTGTCAGCATGGGACTATTTGACACGACGGATGGCAATGGAACTAGAGGATACATGGTTCCAACAGGATGGTGCCACTGCACACACAGCGAGGGTTACCATGAATTGTTTGAGGCAAATGTTTCCTGGACGGCTTATCTCTTTGAGGGGAGATGTGAACTGACCAGCACGCTCACCAGATTTGGCCCCATGCGATTTTTTCCTTTGGGGTTACCTGAAGTCTAAGGTGTATATCAACCGTCCCAACACCTTGGAAGACCTAAGGAACAATATTGAAGCTGAAATTGGCAGAATACCAGTGGACATGCTTGTTAGAGTTCATGAAAACTTCAGAAAACGTATGCAGCAGTGTGTGGATAGCGAAGGTCGACATTTGCCAGATACACTATTTAAAACCATGTAATTTAAAAATTCCATTACTGTTCAGTATAATTAAAATATAAAATAAATTTTTCTAATGATCATAATTTTTTTATTTCATTCCCAAATCAGCAAATTACCGCGCTCCACCCTGTAGTATATACCTGCTGTATGTCATCTCCTCTATATACCTATGTGTCATCTCCTCATTTATATAGTATATACCTGTATGTCATCTCCTGTATATAGTATATACCTGTAAGTCATCTGCTCATGTACATAGTATATACCTGTGTCATCTCCTGTATATAGTATGTACCTGTATGTCATCTCCTCCTGTATATAGTATATACCTGTGTGTCATCTGCTCCTATATATAGCATATACCTGTGTCATCTCCTCCTGTGTATAGTATATACCTGTGTCATCTCCTCCTGTATATAGTATGTACCTGTATGTCATCTCCTCCTGTATATAGTGTGTATATACCTGTGTCATCTCCTCCTGTATATACCTGTGTTATCTCCCCTGTATATAGTATATACCTGTGTCATCTCCTCTGTATATGGCATATACAGTTAGGGCCAGAAATATTTGGACAGTGACACAAGTTTTGTTATTTTAGCTGTTTACAAAAACATGTTCAGAAATACAATTATATATATAATATGGGCTGAAAGTGCACACTCCCAGCTGCAATATGATAGTTTCCACATCCAAATCGGAGAAAGGGTTTAGGAATCATAGCTCTGTAATGCATAGCGTCCTCTTTTTCAAGGGACCAAAAGTAATTGGACAATGGACTCTAAGGGCTGCAATTAACTCTGAAGGCGTCTCCCTCGTTAACCTGTAATCAATGAAGTAGTTAAAAGGTCAGGGGTGGATTCCAGGTGTGTGGTTTTGCATTTGGAAGCTGTTGCTGTGAGCAGACAACATGCGGTCAAAGGAAATCTCAATTGAGGTGAAGCAGAACATCCTGAGGCTGAAAAAAATGAAAAAATCCATCAGAGAGATAGCAGACATGCTTGCAGTAGCAAAATCAACAGTTGGGTACATTCTGAGAAAAAAGGAATTGACTGGTGAGCTTGGGAACTCAAAAAGGCCTGGGCGTCCACGGATGACAACAGTGGTGGATGATCGCCGCATACTTAATTTGGTGAAGAAGAACCCGTTCACAACATCAACTGAAGTCCAGAACACTCTCAGTGAAGTAGGTGTATCTGTCTCTAAGTCAACAGTAAAGAGAAGACTCCATGACAGTAAATACAAAGGGTTCACATCTAGATGCAAACCATTCATCAATACCAAAAATAGACAGGCCAGAGTTAAATTTGCAGAAAAACACCTCAAGAAGCCAGCTCAGTTCTGGAAAAGTATTCTATGGACAGATGAGACAAAGATCAACCTGTACCAGAATGATGGGAAGAAAAAAGTTTGGAGAAGAAAGGGAACGGCACCTGATCCAAGGCACACCACATCCTCTGTAAAACATGGTGGAGGCAACGTGATGGCATGGGCATGCATGGCTTTCAATGGCACTGGGTCACTTGTGTTTATTGATGACATAAGAGCAGACAAGAGTAGCCGGATGAATTCTGAAGTGTACCGGGATATACTTTCAGCCCAGATTCAGCCAAATGCTGCAAAGTTGATTGGACGGCGCTTCATAGTACAGATGGACAATGACCCCAAGCATACAGCCAAAGCTACCCAGGAGTTCATGAGTGCCAAAAAGTGGAACATTCTGCAATGGCCAAGTCAATCTCCAGATCTAAACCCAATTGAGCATGCATTTCACTTGCTCAAATCCAGACTTAAGACGGAAAGACCCACAAACAAGCAAGACCTGAAGGATGCGGCTGTAAAGGCCTGGCAAAGCATTAAGAAGGAGGAAACCCAGCGTTTGGTGATGTCCATGGGTTCCAGACTTAAGGCAGTGATTGCCTCCAAAGGATTTGCAACAAAATATTGAAAATAAAAATATTTTGTTTGGGTTATGTTTATTTGTCCAATTACTTTTGACCTCCTAAAATGTGGAGTGTTTGTAAAGAAATGTGTACAATTCCTACATTTTCTATCAGATATTTTTGTTCAACCCTTCAAATTAAACGTTACAATCTGCACTTGAATTCTGTTGTAGAGGTTTCATTTCAAATCCAATGTGGTGGCATGCAGAGCCCAACTCGCGAAAATTGTGTCACTGTCCAAATATTTCTGGCCCTAACTGTATGTGTGTCATCTCCTCCTGTATATAGTATATACCTGTGTGTCATCTCCACCTGTATATAGTATATACGTGTCATCTCTCCTGTATATAGTATATATCTTTGTCTGTCTTCTCCCCTGTATATAGTATATATCTGTGTCTTCTCCTCCTGTATATAGTATATATGTCATCTCCTCCTGTATGTCATCTCCTCCTGTATATAGTATATACCTGTGTGTCATCTCCCCTGTATATTGTATATATCTGTATGTCATCTCCTCCTGTATTAGACCGCGTTCACACGTTATTTGGTTAGTATTTTTACCTCAGTATTTGTAAGCTAAATTGGCAGCCTGATAAATCTGTTGTGAATTCTGTGGCAGAGTTCACTCCTGTGGTCACAAGTGGTACTTCGGCTGATTCTCTCTGGGAGCTTCCGTTTGTGGAGGAAACTGGTACTGCTGCTTCTGAGTTTCCTCCCTCAGGTGATCTGGTGAGCTTGTTAGCTGCTTCTCTACTTAACTCCACCTAATGCTTTGATCCATGCTTCCTGTCAATGTTCCAGTGTTGGACTTGTGTATCTCTAGATCATTCCTGTGGCCTGCTGCTCTGCATAGCTAAGTGCTTCTTTGCTATTTGTTGCTATTTTTTCTGTCCAGCTTGTCTATTTGTTTTGCTGGAAGCTCTGGGACGCAAGGGGTGTACCTCCGTGCCGTTAGTTCGGTACGGAGGGTCTTTTTGCCCCCTTTGCATGGTTTTCTTTAGGGTTTTGTGTAGACTGCAAAGTTATCTTTCCTATCCTCGTTCTGTCTAGAATATCGGGCCTCACTTTGCTGAATCTATTTCATCCCTACATTTGTCTATTCATCTTACTCACAGTCATTATATGTGGGGGGCTGCCTTTTCCTTTGGGGTATTTCTCTGAGGCAAGGTAGGCTTTTTTTCTATCTTCAGGCTAGTTAGTTTCTCAGGCTGTGCCGAGTTGCATAGGTAGCGTTAGGCGCAATCCACGGCTGCCTCTAGTTGTGTTTGGAGAGGATCAGGGATTGCGGTCTACAGAGTTTCCACGTCTCAGAGCTCGTTCTATTATTTTGGGTTATTGTCAGATCACTGTATGTGCTCTGATCGCTATGTACATTGTGTTACTGAATTGCCTATCACAACATAAATCCCCATCCAACAGGCGGCCTCTTCCCCCTGGCAGTATATATTAGCTCACACATACACATAATAGACAGGTCATGTGACTGACAGCTGCCGTTATTTCCTATATGGTACATTTGTTGCTCTTGTAGTTTGTCTGCTTATTAATCAGATTTTTATTTTTGAAGGATAATACCAGACTTGTGTGTGTTTTAGGGCGAGTTTCATGTGTCAAGTTGTGTGTGTGTGTGTTGAGTTGCATGTGGCGACATGCATGTAGCCACTTTTGTGAGATGAGTTTTGTGTGGCGACATGCGTGTAGCAACTTTTTGTGTCGAGTTGCATGTGAAAGGTTAGTGTAGCAAGTTGTGTGCAGCAAGTTTGGCGCATGGCGAGTTTTGCGTGTGGCGAGTTTTGTGTGGTGTGTTTTGAGTAAGTGCAAGTTTTGTGTGAGGCAACTTTTGCATATGTTTCAACTTTTGTGCATGTGGCAATTTTTCCGCGTGTGCAAGTTTTGCATGTGGCGAGTTTTCCATGAGGCGAGTTTTGCACGTGTGGCGAGTTTTTCGTGAGCCTAGTTTTGCATGTGGCAAGTTTTGCGCGTGGCGAGTTTTGAGCGGTGACTTTTGTGTTTTGACTTTTATGTGGCGAGGTTTATGTGTGGCGAAATGTGTGCTGAGGGTAATATGTGTTCAAGCACGTGGTAGTGTGTGGCGCATTTTGTGTGTGTGTTCATATCCCCGTGTGTGGTGAGTATCCCATGTCGGGGCCCCACCTTAGCATCTGTATGGTATATACTCTTTGGCGCCATTGCTCTCATTCTTTAAGTCCCCCTTGTTCACATCTGGTGGCTGTCAATTTGCCTCTAACACTTCTCCTTTCACTTTTTCCCTATTATGTAGATAGGGGCAAATTTGTTTGGTGAATTGGAACGTGCGGGGTTAAAATTTCGCCTCACAAGATAGCCTATGACGCTCTCGGGGTCCAGACGTGTGACTGTGCAAAATTTTGTGGCTGTAGCTGCGACGGTGCAGATGCCAATCCCGGACACACACACACATTCAGCTTTATATATTAAATGGACAATTCACAAGAGCGGCATATAGTTTATAGCCTTTGTTACATGACTGGAGGCCTCTGCAGATCCCTATTAACGTTAGCACAATAAGATTTACTTTAGTGACTATTTCTGGAATTACTCGGTTGGGCCTAGTAATAATACATCATTTACCAGTTACAGATGAGATTGTGTACATGTACTATAAAACAAGTTCTCATTGTGGTGCATTATGAGGGTGCATTTGATTATTGCTACAAATTCCTTGAAAGGGGGTAGTTTGGACAAAATAAGTGACCTATCCAAAGGAGGACAGACCTCACTGGGACCTGCCCTCAACTGGAATTTTTTTTTATTCTCGTAGAATGGATCACCAGTGCGCCTGCTCGACCGCCAGTCCATTCATTTCTTATATGGTGGTTGAGTGATGTACTCGGCTTTTTTCTGGCAGCCCCATAGAAAATGAATGAAGAAGAGGTTGATCATCCAATATTTGGCTTCATTTTTACAACTGGGTTAAAAGTCCCCACCTCCGGAGATAAAAATTCCCCAATCGGTGTGAACCACCCATCCTCTCGCTTCCTCAAACTCAATGTGGACAAATCTGAACTCATCTTTCCTTCATCTCACAGATCTTCCTTAAGTTATCTATCTATCTATCTATCTATCTATCTATCTATCTATCTATCTATCTATCTATCTATCTACCATAATAAATGACATCACACTTTCCCACCCGTACTGAAATCCGCTGCCTCGGAGTAACCCTTGACTCTGCCCTGTCCTTCAAAACGTACATCCAAGCTCTCTCCACCTCCTGTCGTCTCCAGCTCAAAAATATTTCCAGAATCCGTCCTTTCCTCAATCTACTAAAATGCTTGTGCATGCCCTCATCATCTCCCGCCTCGACTACTGAAACATCTTTTCTGTGGCCTCCATGCTAACACTCTCACACCTCTCCAGTCCATCCTTAACTCTGCTGCCTGAGTAATTCGTCTCTCCGCTCGTCTCTCTCCTCACTACTCCTCTGCTTCCCCCCTCTGCAAATCTCTTCA